>NW_027551558.1:15933790-16038501 GCF_008692635.1 Crocuta crocuta
TGGCTTAGAAACAATAGAAATTTATTCATCAGGTTCTGGTTATTCTGTAGAATCTATCACATGGCTCAAAACATCAAATAGTACTGGAATCATACGCATGTAAAAATGTCTTACTGTACCACTTATAATCTGAGAGAGACAACTTAAATTAGATCTAAAGTTTCAGACGGGTCCACTACATTTTTTTTTTAAATAAAAGCTCTCTATGGGGCTTTGTATTTACCTTTAGTTGAAAGCAGCCTACTGAAGTATGGTGGCACTTATTTTACTGTTTTGGAAAAAATTCTATAAGAAGCATCAAAACTGAAACATGGAAACAAAAACCTTCCTGAGCAAAAGACCACTTTGTGTTTGACAGTACAGCACAGGGTGGCATTCAATGCTCTCAGTGATCTTTTGTGGGGGAAAAAGGACCAGACTGAGACCAGCAGTATCACCAAGCCTTCCTGGAATGATTCTAGTAAGAAATTATTTAAAATACAAAAAAAACCTTACTGATGGCTCACCGGTCTGACTAATCACTAAGAGAATCTCTCAATAGTGTTTTAGTTACAAACAAAGTACACTCTTCAAACAATAATAATCCTAAAATTAAACATGTCATGCTTATTGAATTATGCCACAAGCCATCCCTTCACCTTTTTTTTTTTTTTTTACCAATTTCAAGCATCTCTGCCCTTATTTTACACTTTCAAAGATTTAAAAGAATACGTATTCAAAGAAACAGCCTGCTATCTGTGGCATCATTTGTCAGCAGCTATCGGCTAACATATTCCGGTTCCTTGGGACTACTCTTCACATCACTGGCCTGTCCAAAATAGGACTAATGGTATTAGCTCTACTGTTTGTACCTTATCCACCCAGTGACCCATCAATTGCTTGTCAAATGAGAAAAGCCATCTATAAAAAGATGCAAAAATATTGGTTGTCATCATGGCTGTTAATATTTTACATTTAATGAGAAAATAGATCCAATCTAAATAATAAAAGTTTAAAAGTTATAAAATATACCAATATAATATGCACCTTAATAATTAGCACTCACTCTAACATGCCAACAACATTTTTTTATTATAGTAATCTTCAAAGCTAGAATTATTCAAAAAAATATTCAAATATGCAAAATATTAGATATTCTTATTATTGATGATAAAAATATGCTCCTGGTTCCTGCCCTAAAGAAGGGAGTGAAGAAGTCCTCTTCCACCATATTAGAGCTTAAAGATAAACTCTACTAAAAACAATCAAAAGTACTGTATGCATTTGACCTCAAAGGCAACTCATTTTTGCTGTCTGCTCCAGGATCATGATGGCTATAAAGAATTATCTTTGGTTGGGTAGGTTATTAAATGATCATGGTTCATTAATTAATCTACATAAATGACATATGAGACACTTCTCATGAAGCTTTTTAGGTAAATCAAACTGAAAATGTGTTCTGTCACTTTGTAAATGACAGCCACGATGCCTTAAACAGTACTTGTTTACAGACTACTTTGAAAGATAAAATTTTTGCTTTGTAGCTTTTATTATTGTGAATGTGGTAAGGATCATTTTCAAATTAGTAAAAACAATAAAATGTTAAGTGATCCATTAATTATAAGAGAAAACAGACAAGTTAAAGTGAATATAGCTTGAAAACATCCTATCTCAAGAGATTAATTTTAAAATAATTTTAAATGGCAGTTACACTCAGCCACTTGCTTTTAACTTTGTTAATTTATCTTGGAAATTTAATTCAGGTTTCCTTCTTGTTTATAAAAAAATAAATATAAAAAAGTACTCTGTGGAAAGGTAAGCTTACAAGCCAGATATATAAGTCAATTATTCACATTAAAACCTGTATGATTAGTTTATAAAGTGATTCTTAATATGATTGCTTTAAATCAGTAAGATTTCAGTTGTCGACCTTTTGCGATTTTTTGAAGGCTGCCATTTATCAAAAGCATATTAACCACATGGCCATGTGGCATGAATCATTATGAACCTCAGCTTTTGGGGCTCCAGCAGGCTGTAGTTGAAAGCGCACAGCTCTGCATGGATTAGCCATATCATGTCAAGCAGTACTTAACCTGCTGGAACCTCAGTCTCCTCATCTATGAAATGGGAATGATAAATACCTCCCATGAAGAACTCTGTGAGGATCATCTACAAGTACAGTAGGTAGTTAATAAGTGGTGACTACTTCATTAATATTAAATCACAGGCAATACCACAATTCAAACTCTCTGAGGCCCATAATTAGTTGTTCAGGATATCTGACTCACTCTTCTTCTAAATCCAGAGGACCTGGGATTCTCTCACAGAGCCTTTCCTCAGGGAAAACTATACTGATAAGGGAGAGGATTTTCTGTTTGGTTGTTTTGCTTTTTGCTTGGTTTTGGTTTTACATACTGGTGATTAAGAACCCATTTTGAATAATCATAAGTTTGGGTTAAAATATGTATTTGGGGGGCCATGTCAGAGAGGGGAGATGGTAAATTTCATCTTTATTAATTTATATTAACAATCAAAATGGTAAAACAACAACATCAAAACCTTCTTTCTGTTTCTTATGCTGGGGATATGTATATGCTACAGAGACCCTTGGTGAGTGAAAATGGCAATCTGTTTAGATAATTTTTTTTTATTTTTTTAAATGTTTGATTTATTTCTGAGAGAGAGAGAGAGAGAGAGCGTGAGAGAGCGAGCAGGGGAGGGTAAGAGAGAGAGGGAGATACAGAATCTGAAAGAGGCTCCAGGCTCTGAGCTAGCTGTCAGCACAAAGCCTGACGCGGGGCTCAAACTTGCAAACCACGAGATCATGACCTGAGCCGAAGCTGGACGCTTAATCGACTAAGCCATGCAGGTGCCCCGCAATCTGTTTAGATTTAAACCATATCATTTTATAATCAAAATAAAGTTACTTAACTTTTTCATGGGACTGCCAAGGATCAAATGAAAGAATACACAGTAAAGTCTTTAACAAATTGATAAATATCATATAAGTATTAGATACTGTTATTATTAATGATAAAAATGTGCTCCCGGTCCCTGCCCTAAGGAGGGAAGTAAAGAAGTCCTCTTACACAAACCAAGAACTTAAAGATAAACTGTTTCCAATTAACACAGGAATTGAGATACGTAAGAATCAAAAAAAGAGATGCACTTATCCTAATGAGCACAGAGTAATGTATACAACTGTCAAATCACTATATTGCTTACCTAAACTAATTAGCATTGGATATTAAGTGTACTTGGATTGAAACAAAATAAAAAAATAATAAAAACACTAAAAATAATAAATAGAGCACCTCCAAAAGAGAAAAATGGAAGAATAAAACTGCTGTTAAAATTTTTTAAATTACATTAAAAATAATAAAAGGGATCCAATCATCCCTAAGTCATTAGGGGCACCACCTAATGAATCTCAGGCAGTACTTAACCTGCTGGAACCTCAGTCCCCTCATCCATAAAATGGGAATGATAAATATCTCCCATGAAGAACTCTGTGAGGATCATCTACATAAAGTACAGTAGGTAGTTAATAAGCGGTGACTACTTTATTAATATTAAATCACAGGCAATACTTTTTAGAATTTGGATTTGCACCATGGTCTATAGGTTTCAGTGTTCAAGTCATAAAGCAAAAGTACTTTCTTTTTTCTTTTTTTAATGTTGACTTATTTTTGAGGGGCAGGGTGGGCAGAGGTGAGTGGAGGACAGAGTTACTAAAGCCGGGTCTGCACTGACAGCAGAGAGTCTGATCTGGGGCTCAAATTCATGAACTGTGAGATCACAACCTGAGCCAAAGTTGTACACTTACCTTACTGTGCCATCCAGGTGCCCCCCAAAGCAGTTTCTCTTAGCAGAAGAAAACCCAAATTCTTTCTTATACATCCTTAAAATGAACATATAAATTAAGAAGGCTTTTGAATTCTGCTTGCCCTAAAGAAAAATATGTTACTACTATTGAGAAATTGGTTTTACTTTTATCATAAAACTATCTAAAGCAAAGCTCTATTTCATACCTGAGGTATGAGGCATTGATATATTTAATCAAAATGTTTTTGAGTATTATTATTTTTAAAAATTTTATAGTCTTCATCACCCATGTTTATCCAAGTTTTATACGCACATTTTTGGAGCAATAAATGAGAAGCAGGAAGCAGAAGACGTTTCTGACCAGACAAGAAAGGCCTATGTCATAAAGAACTATATATACTACACTAAGGATTCTGAGGTTTAGGACTTAAGTGTTGGGAATCCACGACATGGTTTTAAGCCAAGGAGAGAAACGGCTATATATTTCATTTTAGGCAGACCACTCAGGTGGTCATATATAGTATTTTAAGTCATTTATCATAGACCCATACAAAGATATAATTTGAAGTCTGGGCTAAATGGTGTAATTTTGGTCACATTCCTTACTTCCTAGTTTCATATTACTATCTCCTCTCATAATGTGAAGTCAGATGAATTCTTTGAAATAATGAATTAATACCAAGTAAAATCCAAGGAACATTTCTTCCACATGTTGGTGACTAATTGGAGCACTAATAATTTTGACTAGGTTAGACCAACAGATACACACCTGTTTTGAGTGTCAGGAATTTATCAACAACACTATCAGCCCTAATCTCACTGTGCATACAAAGAGTAACCAACTCAACATCTTCTTTAGCTTAAGCAAGAAAGACCTCTTTTACCACAGATACTTGTTTAAACTGTGAGTCATGGATAATATATCTGTAATGTGGAATAATATGAAACCCACTACTCCCTTTATTTTGAGAACTATAAACTATGTGAAGGGAGAGGCAAGCAACGTGCTTTCTTCACTGTTGCCCCAACAGCCTCCTCCTGGGCTGCCTGGCATAGAGTGTGGGTGGAATGAATGAAAATAGGAAAGAACTGTCAAATGAGTTAATGAATGTGAAATCCCTCTGTAGACTGTAGGATGATACAAATGTTAGTTACTGCTGTTTTTTTTAATCTATTCTATAAATAGTCTTTAGCTTCTTTTAAACACCCCGTTTTTAGGATACGCTAAAAAGAAAATGCTTTTTCTTCAACAAAATAAAAGCAACTATCCCTCATGATTCATTTAAGTAAAGTGTTTTGATGGAAATGCTTAAGGGATGAGCAAGAGTCCTTAAACTTTAGTCTGTTTGAAATCTTAAACATCTTTCTTGTTAAAAATGCAAAATGTGCTTGCCAAAGTGAATCAATAACTTCCTTTTCTGGTGCAGAATTTTAAGATTTTAATTTGAACAAGGAAGCTGAACTTAACATTGGATGTCCTTTACGAAGCCAGAAGAATGCAGTGACACAATATTTACTTAATAATTTGTCAGTTACTCCTTAAATGGAAGGATATCGGGTGTCTTCTATATCTGTGATCATTTTTCCTAACTTATCTGTTTTCCCTTTCTGCTATAGTGCCTGCTACATATTTGAATATGGAACCAGGACTTTTCATGTAATGTATACTCCCCCTGGTAATACCAATAGCTTCTGTCCAAATACCTCAAGAGACATCAACAATGTTCCCTATTAACAGGGCCTGTCTTCTTACCCAGTCTTATCAGAAACTCCAGGCTCATTGTCCTCAAGGCTGGCATTGTATAACTCTAAGCAAATGCCTCAAGCTCTCCCTGCTTCTCTTCCTTTCTCTCTAGTCTTTCTCTGCACTCCCCCCTCCTTCTTTTTCTAAGCTACTTGTTAAAAGTATTCATTTTTGAGAGACAAAGAGACAGAGCATGAACAAGACAGGGGCAGAGGAAGAGGGAGACACAGAATCCAAAGGAGGTTCCAGGCTCTGAGCTGTCAGCCCAGAATCCAGTGTGGGGCTTGAACTCGTTAACCATGAGATCATGACCTGAGCCAAAATCCAACACTTAACCCAATGATGTGCCCCCACAATTTTCCTATTTTAAAAAGGAAAGCAGGCACCTGGGTGGCTCAGTCATTAAGCATCTGACTTCTGTTCAGGTCATGATCTCATAGTTCATGAGTTCAAGTCCCATACTGGGTGAGCTTGAGCCTCATTTCGAGTGAGCTCGTGCCCCCATCAGATAAATATGAGCCCTGGTGAGTCCTGCTTCTCTCTTTCTCCCTCTCTCCCTCCCTAGTTCACTTGTGCCCTCTCTCTCTCTCAAAAAAAAAAAAAAATGCAAGTAGTATTTGAAATTTTTCAAAATGCAAAAAAAGTCTTTAGAAATCTTGTCTTTAGAAATAATTTCATGAAATTTCACTTTATGAAATGTTTCTATAAACTTGGTGTTCATTTTACTTGCATCTACTTGCTATGGCATTATATTTTTTAAGTCCTTCACTTATAGGAAGACTTGTATAAAAAGAATTTCAAAAATACCCATATAGCTCATCTTTCAATAAATAATAGCAATTGAAACAACTTGAAGAAACAGCAGTGCATAATAGAATAGCAAATTCTAAACTTGCAACTGTTATGAAAAGTAACGGAGAAATTTAATCAAAAGCTACCCCAGAAAAAGTACATCTCAAGTAGAAAAGACATGTAAAACAGTTAACCAGTGATCTGATAATGGAAGGGATCAACCAGACATTATAGAACATCCTAATGTGTAAATGTGACATAAATGTTATTCAGAGGGGTAGAAGATGAACTGATAAACTAAAAATACCAGGCAAACGTCCAAACAACAAGCAAAAAACAATGACGACAACAACAACAAAACTAGAAAAGTCTCCTACATCTTATTGTTATCTCGGTGAATATATTACAAAATCCTGAGGAAAAATGATTGGTATATAATTGAAAAGATACTTCAAATAGTTCCTATAAATATATATGAATTCACGTTATCTCAGAAGTACTAAGATAAAATTAGAGTTTGAAATTCAGTGTTCTCCTGATAATTGGGAAATTATTTTTAGCCCTAAGAAATAGTGTGGCATTTTGTAATAATCTCATTGCTGTTGCTGCTCCTGCTGCTTCTTTTTTTTTTTTTTTTAATGTTTTATTTATTTCTAGGAGAGAGAGAGAGAGACAGCGTGAGCAGGGGAGGGTCAGAGAGTGAGGGAGTCACAGACTGAAACAGTCTCCAGGCTCTGAGATGGCAGTCAGCACAGAGCCCGACGCGGGGCTCGAACCCACGAACCGCGAGATCATGACCTGAGCGAAAGTCAGACGCTTAACCGACTAAGCCACCCAGGCGCCCCTCCTGCTGCTTCTTCTTAACATCATCATCACCATCTTGGTACAACATTAACTTACATTGATTTTGGTATTAAAGGGTTGATGAATAGAACTCCCTATGTTTTAATGAAGTTACTTTTCAATTTACAATATTCTGAAAATCATGATCATCAGTAGGTATAAGCTATAAACTACCTCACCATATAATTTCATTGAGCTAGACCCTCACTGCATTTTAAAGGATAAGTATATAAAAACAAACTAAAATAACCCAGGCAATTATGTGTTAAAGCTATTCAAATTCAGTACCTATATATTTGTGCACTTATGTCCCACATTTAATATTGTTCCTATTCTTTCCTGCATTGAAAATTAATCAGATAATGCCTTCTCTTTCTACATTCTTCCCCCAACATAAAAAAAATATATGTTTAAACTTTCACTATGTTTTTAAATATACCTTCAGTATTGGTACGCATGGAAAATATTATGGGGGAAGCAATTAAAAATGGATAGGGATTTGTTATTTTTGTCTTTCAAAGGGGGTTTATATAATTTTTATTTTAGATGTAAACCAGTATTTGAAGGAATGTTTTCTTCTTGACACTGCTCAGAGCTCATATTGTCTGAACATTATAAAAGCCTTATTTCCCTAAGACAAGAACTGCAACAGAGGGAAGATGACTAAATACAGCATGTCTCAGAATAAGTTCGCTTTCTACTGTACAACTGTGGGATATAGTCTTCATTGGGGCACAAATGGATTATAATGAAATGGTCTGATCTCTGTTTCCAAATTTTATCATTTTATCTATCACATGGTAGATGAAACTACATTTTAAAGGGATGAAATATATGCTAGTTGCTGATAAGAAGATTCAATTTCCCGTAAGTTATAGCTTGCTTTATTCATTTAAGAAGTGGTATTAAAATATTATTTCATATGTTTTAAATGCTTTCATTTGATGACCTAGAAATATTTCTAGACTATCACTTCCTGATACATCAATCTGTAAATGACCTTGTAAAATGAATGGACAATAAGGCATTCTGCTGTCAGAGTAAGGACCGTGAACTGGTAGAGGGCATGGTACAGACACAACAAAGGGGAGGTGCCCTGAAATAAAAGTATATATAGTTGGTACACACCTTAGGTACATGTTTGAAGATTTACTTAAGGTCCAATCCAAACAAAAAAAAAACAAAGAAATCTTTCTCTTGGATGTTTAAATAAGTATGTAATTATGTTGCATCATATGAATCACCTTTTCATCAAACACTTACTGAATACTTACTTGCCACGAGTTGCATTTTATAATGGGACTAAAGAGGTGGCTTCTAAGTGGAGAGGAATTGTGCTCCCAGGGAACATCTGACAATGTCTGAAAACAGTTTTGGTTGTTACAGCTAAGGGAGAAGCGCTACTGTAATTGAGAGGAAAGAGGCCGGGATGCTGCTAAACATTGCACAAAGCACAAGTCGGCCCTCTACAATAAACAGTTACCTAGCTCAAAAATCAATATTGATGAAATGAGAACTCCACAATAAAGACATAAAGATGATTCAGAGTGGCGTAAAAGTGGAGAAAGAATACCTTTTAGGGAAGTGATTGTACCAATCCCAGTGAGAAGAAATGGATTCCTAAACTAAAACAGTTAAGGTTAGAATGGAAAAAGAGTCAAATGGAAAACTTTCAAGGAAAGACCACAGTCAAGAGTCAGTGATGGACGGGGCGCCTGGGTGGCTTAGTCGGTTAAGCATCCGATTTTCGCTTAGGTCATGATCTCGCGGTTCGTGAGTTCGAGCCCCGCGCTGGGCTCTGTGCTGACTGCCAGCTCAGAGCCTGGAGCCTGTTTCAGAGTCTGTGACTCCCTCTCTCTCTGACCCTCCCCTGCTCATGCTGTCTCTCTCTCTCCTAGAAATAAATAAAACATTAAAAAAAAAAAAGAGTCAGTGATGGAGCAGCTTTGAGAGAAGTAAGAAAGGTAAGAAATCTAGGATAATTCCTGGGTTTCTGACTTTGCTGACCTAGTAGGGACTGTCAATAACACTGAGTTAGGGGATGTAAAAGGTGACACAGAATTGAACAGAAAAGTAGTTTGCTTTGGAGATGTTGAGCTGAAGGAGACTGAGTACATTTAAATGGGGTCAACTGCTAAGAAGGTATGAAGGAATAAGGAATGTAGAACTCAGCAGAGCCCTAAGGTTGAGGTTAAAAAGCCAAGGACTGATCATCAAATAAGTTAAGTTCTGTAAATTATTATTTATTAAAGAGATAACGGGGGGGAGGGGAGAAGAGAGGGAGGGAGGGAGAGAGGGAGGGAGAGAGAGAGACAGAGAGAGAGAGAACGAGAACTGTCAAATGTCTTTCTTACAGGGTAACCAAGATGTGTGAAGCTGGCTAGCTCATTTACCCTACAGTGGTGAGTTCTCCCCTAGGACAAATACGCAATTTGGGATAGTAATGTGTTGTTCTCCCTCTTCCAATATTATTCCCCACAGAATTCTTCACTTATTCACTACTATCCTTTTATATTAGTATGTGACATAAATCAAGACTGATAGAAGAGATATCTTATTAGAAACCAGAACTGTTTTGATGTATTTGCCAAACTCCATATTATTTGGCTTCTCTCCTGCTACATAAAGTAAGTGTCATTTCACTATAATTCTAAATGCAACTTAATATTAACTATGAATATTCAGGCGAGGCTTAGTTAATCAAGGTCTTAAATTAAATTGAGATACATATTACAAATATGTGCATTATAAACACATATAACTTATAAATAGCCATGCATATAAATTACTTATCTATAAAACATACAGCTTCTCACTGCTATTGATTTCAAAGAGAATCAAGACGCTTGAATTCAGTGCATAGGAAAGAAATATGATAGCTGTACATTTCATAATCAGCTAACCTCTGGCAAATTCATTAATTTTTTACAAGAAAAAAGAATTCTAAACCACAAATGGTAATGTTTCCTGAGGCAACTCAGTTATTGTTAGTACTTATATGCTGAGAAATAATTAGAAATTAATTTTAAATGAAACTGGAAGATAGTTTTAGAAGACAGTAAAGATAATTAAATGTAATAGTGAGAAAACAGTTTTCAGATTTGTTCTGAATGAATGGTATCAGATATTTTTTTTAATGCATACATGCATTAAAAAGCACAAACTCTCCAGGTTTACATTTAGATCCAAGATGGGGCGCCTGGGTGGCTTAGTCGGTTAAGCGTCCGACTTTCGCTTAGGTCATGATCTCGCGGTTCGTGGGTTCGAGCCCCGCGTCGGGCTCTGTGCTGACTGCCAGCTCAGAGCCTGGAGCCTGTTTCAGAGTCTGTGACTCCCTCTCTCTCTGACCCTCCCCTGCTCACGCTATCTCTCTCTCTCTCTCTCTCTCTCTCTCCTTGAAATAAATAAAACATTTAAAAAAAAAATTTAGATCCAAGAAAGGAAAAAATCAACAAGTAAAACCTGTTTATGTAAGACAATTAATGACAAGTAGCACTTCTGTCCTTCCCCCCAAAAAAAGTTCATATTGGTATTTAATGATTTCATTTCCTAGTACTTTATCCAAAATTGAAGAAGACCTCTTTTTGGAGCTGCCCAAGTATCAGCAATATACTCAATCCGGTTTGATTTGCATGAGTTGTTCTGTAGGTAACAAAAGAGCGAGGAAACAAAGACTTAAGTGTGATATCTCTCTCCAAATTACCTCTTTGAAAGGTATGAGTGGTTCCTTGACATAACTGGTCAAGGCCTATGCCTTACTGTAATCATTAAATTTGTCCTATTTGAACATCCCTTCTGATTAAAACTGGAGACAACAGGGGCACCTGGGTGGCTCAGTTGGTTAAGCTTCTGACTTTGGCTCAGGACATGATCTCACAGTTGTTGAGTTCGAGCCCCACATCAGGCTCTGTGCTGATAGCTCAGAACCAGGAGCCTGCTTTGGTCTGTGTATTCCCTGGCCCCACCTCTCTCTGCCCCTCTCCTTCAAGAATAAATAAACGTTAAAAGGTTTTGTTTTGTTTTGTTTTGTTTTTAATGGAGACAACAATGTCTACAGGAAGATAAGAAGATAATGCTGGTTTCCTGGGTTCTCCAGCCAGTAGCACAGGGGGAGCTCAGTGAAGGAGGCAAAGGCCCAAGTTTCCCAATCCCACTATAAAGCAGAGAAACAAGGAGGCAGTTTTGTGGGTGCCTGATAATCTGTTGCTTTGGATTGCTTTGGAGTTAGGAGTGTTGGTTTAGAGCAATAGAGAAATGGATTTAGTTTTTAAAGAAATAAACAACACTAGCAAAATTCGATCTCCTCTGGACAAAGAACAGGGCCAGGGAACCGAATGCAACAGTGGAGAAGGCGCTCTCTGCCTTACATGGTTGACAGGCTGACTGAATAATGAGCACTTTCTTCAAATGAGGCTGGCACAGGAACACTTTCCAGGGCTGCGTTTTATCTCAGGGCCCATTTGCCTGCAGCTGAGGTACTATTACCAGTTGAATGTGGATGTAATGCAGCCACGTGACACCAGAATATTTCTATTTCTAGAAAGATAGCAGAGAGAAACCCTCCAGTGTAATCATTTCTGTGTATACTTACTGTAGGAGGGAAAGGGATTTTTCATTTTGCTCCTGGAGCTGAACCACCAAAATTGAAAGAAAAAAACTGTATGAATTTGAANGGTCTGGGAGGGGGGGGGGGGGGGGGAAAGGCTGAGGTTAGGAAACACTCGCCCATGTGCTTTCCCACTCCTAGGAACCAAATAGTTTCTACAAATAATCCTATTTTGTTCTGCTTTGCTTTCCCAGATACATGTATCAGTTAAAGTGTTCCTCTTCCTCCAAGTACCAAAATGAAACATGAGGAACTATTCTAAACAAGGGAGGATTTTAGCTTAAACTGTCTCCCCACCTGCTTGCTTGGGCACCCATCCTATGCCAGGCATCACGGGGAATGGTCCATATTTGGAGGAATTTTTTAAACAGTCCATACTTTGCCAAGGAGAGGAACCAAGTTGGCCAGACGTCCAACATCACCCCTGTAACTCATAAACCTACCTCTAGAGAGGCATTCATCCCTGCAAGTCAGGCACCTCCAGAAAGGCCATTCTCCTATGAGTCATAAAGGAATGTCCCCCCGCACTAGCTAGACATAATTTAACCATGCCTGAGGCCTGCCGAATTTTCAGGAGATGAGTATCCTGCTCTCTCAGACATATTGTTCTGATATTTCTCCAAGAGGGCAACGACTCTAAATAAATCCATGCTGACTTTTATTTGAAAAGAGCAAGTGTACTTGGTGTGTCCAGGAACTTAAGTCACAGGAGCAATAAATTCCAGCGCCCTGTTTCATCTAAACAAAGGGGCCTCCAAAAGACTGTTGGTATTTACGGGGACTGCAGAGCCTTGAGTAAGCATTTTCATGGCAGCCACGGAAAGTTCTAATGCACAGCATTACTGCTCCATAGCCAGCTTATTAAACCTTAATGGTACTCTTGAAATGTTTTACACCAGGGTTGCATATAACTCACCCGCTGCAGCATGGCTCCTGGAAGCCCCCGCACCCTGCGGCCACCCTACGGCTTTGTCAGCCTTCAGCTGCAAGTCTCTCAATGCCAGTCTCTTTATTTCAGTCAAAGGTCAGCAAATAAGGTCATGGGCTAAATCACCCCCTCTTTTTGTACTGCTGGTAAGTCAAGAATGATTTTTACACTTTGGTTTTTTAATGTTTATCTATTTTGAGGCAGGGGAGGGGCCTGTGCTGTTAGTGCAGAGCCCAATGCAGGGCTCATCCTCACTAACCCTGCGATCATGACCTGAGCTGAACTCAAGTCAGATGGTCAACTGACTGAGTCACCCAGATTCCCTGTGATTTTTACACTTTTAAATCATTGAAAAGGAAGAAAAATATTTTGTGAAAAATGAAAACTACATACTAAAATTTCAGTATCCATAAATAAAGTTATACGGGAACACAGCCACACCTATTCATTTAAATATTTCTAAAGGCTGGGGCGCCTGGTGGCTTAGTCGGTTGAGCATCTGACTTCAGCTCAGGTCATCATCTCCTGCTTGATGAGTTCATGCCCCATGTCGGGCTCTGTGCTGACAGCTTGGAGCCTGAAGTCTGCACTGGATTCTGTATGTATGTCTCTCCCTGCCCCTCCCCTGCTCATGCTCTGCCTCTCTCTGTCCACATCCAATAGAAGAGTGGAGTAGTTGTGCCAGAGACCTATGGCCCACAAGTCTAAAACATTTACTCTCTGGCCCCTTTAAAGAAAAAAAAAAACATATGGATGACCCCTAATTTAAAGCATTATCAGTCATTTTCAACCTTTAACAATTTTTTGGTATATACGAATATCAAGTTAAAGGAGGGTTCCATGTCAGCCTCTGCAGCCATTGGTCAGAACGGATTATAACCTCACAGTCACGTCTGCTACCCCCACTTAAGAAAAGCACTCAAGAGCTCTGGGTGGGCTTACCAAGCATCAAGGACACACAAATTACACTTTCAGAAAGTTCAAAAGTGACTTAGGCGATGTGTAGCTAAAAATATGACAGATTTTTTCTCCCACGAAACATCCTAGAACTTACAGATCAAAATGAACGTTGTTCTCTTCAAAGAAGACACTTTGAAATTTGTCGAAAAGAAGCTGCCAGTGCTCAAACGTATTTAGAACGTGCCTCTGACACTGCCTCCAGAACCTGTTCTTTGATTGCCTCTTATACAGTCTCAATGATGCCAAATTTTGATCCATTAAACTTGGATGATTTGATTCATTTTTTATCTTAAGTCATTTAGAACTATAGATTTTTTTTAATCTTAAGTCATTTAGAACTATAGTCAGTGAAAAAAAGAGAGAAGCACATTGCCTGGAATAGAAAGGGGGGGCACCTCAATAAATGTTTGTGGAGTGAATTGAGCTGGCTCAATATAGAACAAGGCTGTTGCCACTTAAAGGAATATAAACCAGCCAAAGACATACACATATATCCATTGTCTGGATTCTAAGTGTACCTATCCTATGTTTTTCTGTTTCTACACTCATTTGGGTCTCAAATATTTCTAGCTTTCTCCACCTTTAAAAGATTTTCCTCCTTCTCTACCAAATTCATCTCATCCCCAACACTGCCTCATCGTCCCACACCTGTTGTCTCAGTTCCTGCTACTCACTCCAGACTTCTGGAATCCTATGTTTTTTTTTAACGTCTACTAATTTATTTTGAGAGAGAGAGCACATGTGTGTGTATGTTAGCATGAGGGGTGAGTCATAGAGGGAGAGAGAGAGAGAGAGAGAGAGAAAGAGAGGGAAAATCCCAAGCAGGCTGTGCTATCAGCACAGAGCCCAATGTGGGGCTCAATCCCACAAACCAAGAGATCATGATCTGAGTGAAAATCAAGAGTCAGACAGTTAACCAACTGAACCACCTAGGAGTCTGAGACTTCTGGAGTCTTATCTCTTCTCCATTTCTCTGAACACTTCTGATCAATAGTTCTATATATCTATATCTATATCTGCATACTTTTAGCTGCATAGGTTATATATACATATATAATATATATCTCTGGTGTATGTATATACCAGAGATAGTCTTCAACCCAAAGTGTCTTCCATTTTACAAGTATCTCTGAAAGAAGTGGCCAAAGGGATTCCTTATGCAAATATGCCATCCCAGTCTAGGAGAGACTACAGAAATACACCATACCATAGGCCAAGGTAACCCTCCACAGAGAAGAAACAAGAGAGGCAAGGATCCATGAAGCAATATGGCAAATGAATTCCATCTGATTGAATTCTATATATTGAATCCAAGGAGAACTTATCTCAGGGAGACAGAATACAGTGGTGTGAGTAAAGGAGAAATAGAGAAAAGGAGATAGAGAAAATGAGAAGTTAGTAGAAATAAGTGAGGCCATTAGAAAGAGAGGTACACGCTCAGAAATTAAAGGGACAGGGAGAGGAGTCACTAGAAAATGCCCTCTCTGAGGTAGAAGGAGATGGTAAAATGACCAGTTCACTAAATTTGCTATGATATTTTAAGTAATATGGCCATGTGCTAGTTCTTTATAATGCCTGGCTATGTGGCTACTGGGAAGGTTATCTATCTATCTATCTATATATATATATTTTACATTCCTCGTTTTTCACAATAAGCTAAGTGAACCTCTTCTTTATAATCTGAAAAAATCTGTGTCCACAGAAATGCAATTGATTTCCTAAGCATTTAATAAGTTGGCTCTGACATCAAAAGCAGAGAATTCTAAAACTTCACTGAGTTATATCAATATCTTTGTATTAAGTGTATATAATCCTAGGTGACTTCCTAAAAGAATAACATTCATTTGGACCCTCTGATAAGATTTTCCAAAATGAGTTTCATGACTTGATAGCCACTTTCAATGAATGTATCATTTTATGAAGTAAAATAAGAGCAAAAATATTAATTTATAATACTTCAGCGAGCAACAAGACAATCTAAGTTACCAGCCAATTTTCTGTACAGCAAATGTACATGATCTCTAATCTTCATTTTCTGGGAATGAACAATGTTTCCACTATGCTTACTTAAACAACAACAACAACAGCAAGTGCATTTATTTATAGCATTTGGAAAGAGTAACAACAGAAGCATTTTATAGATTTCTCTTATAATGCTTTGTATTCTGTTATAAAAAAAAAACTTAGATAGTAGATATTACTTCATTCGTATGTTCATTAAATGAGGATTCACCATATGCTAAGAACTGAGGACAAGTTGGATAAGATACTGTAAGGAGAAAGATGGCTAAATAGATACAATGACAAAGCATCCAGAAGGGATATCAGATCTAACAGGGATGGGTGAGTCGGTGGGAGTGGGGTGGGGTGGGTAAGGATGTAGAGTTCAGGAAAACTTCCTGAAGGAATGGTGTTTGAGCTAAGTCAGAAGAATGAAGCATTGTCTGCCTTGTGGTGACAGGCTGATCTCTGTGGTTTGTTGAGTAACATATACATTAGGATCTTCTTGCCAAAAGAGCATCAGTACTGATCAGTGAAAAGAAGATACTGCTAAGTGAATCCATTCCTTTTTCAGAGACTCATTTTATTAATAGGAAAATTCTCCTGGGAAGGTTTAACCCTCATATCTTCCCAAGTAAAACTGTCCCTAGTGATTGATGAAGGAAAGGACAAGTAAACTCCAAAGAAAGAGGGAATTGGAATAGTTTCCTAGGGAATTGTTGCTTGGCCAGCCCTGGCTATGGACTTGAAATCATTTAAATTTGATAAAATATATTAACTCTTAGACGTACTTTACTTGTGCATTGTGATTCTTGTTCTCATGCTCTACCCTCCACTGGGTACAGTAGGATGTGGTATCAATTAATATGAGGCCCAAATCTCATAATTTCCGCTAATCTTTGTATGAACATTACAAAGTACACCATTAACTCAGATGACCATCTTCTAAATGTGTGTTTGATTATAAGGAGAAAGAGAGCTGCATAGGCCATAAGGACCCATCCACTCCTAAAAAAGAGAGCCAAGGTAAATGCATTTAAATGGAAGATTGTTCATTAATAGTGTTTGTATTTCCTGTACCTAATATTAAATGGAAAATAATAAAAATAATGAGAAATAAAAATGGTTGTTCAATATTACCATTGTGGGAAAAGATCTGTTCACTAATGCAGTTACATTGAATAGAAAGAATATGAACAATAAAATAAGTCTGAACTTGCATTCTGATACTGTTGAATCCAATCTTGTCCTATAAAACACCTTTTATAAATGTAGGGTTCTGAATTTTGTTTTATTCTGTCATTGCTTAATTTACCAAATTTCAGACAGTCTTTTGGGAGATTTGCAGACTGACTTACTTCACAAGGCAATCTGACAGAAATAACTGGAAATTTCAATGAGGGTGAAGAATTACTTTGTAAAGAGTGAGCAAGTCAGTAGGCATAAGGGAATTTCTCACAAAACCGCAATGCAGACCGCCTCACAAATAACTGAGCAAATCTTAACATTTTATTGCACTGAAAGACAATTGGGAGAGAGGACAAACCCTCACTTACCTGTAAAAAGCTTCACTCATTTATCAGAGTAATTTCCCTGGAATTCACCCTGAATTTATCTGAATGGAGTTACACCTTTAAATCTATCTAAATCACCAGCATATGCAAAACACAGAATCACTGCTTTATAAAAGCTATTCCTCCAGATGATGTGACTAGGTGATTTTCCTCAGTGGGCAGTGTTTCTAGGCTGACCATGTTAGTAATGCTCATTGTAACTATATGAAGATGAATAGGATGCTTAAGTTTCAAGCCTAGTTGATACACAATCATTTTAGATAAATTATGGATTGATTACATTTAATTATAGAGCTACCATACTCCTTAAGGATTCCAAGCCTTTGTCACTCATCCATCCAACTTTGGTACACAAGGGAAGCATGGGAGAGTACATGAGGAAAGAAAGTGCTTTAGAAACCGCTGCCTTGCTGCAATCACCACAGGAGTTGTGCTTGAGGTCTTTGATGACGAAGGACCATGGAAAATACCTGAAGGGCCAGTTTGGTTCTGAGTACACACAAGAACCAATGTTCATAGGCTACCTACAATTTTCTCTATTAATTCACAAGGTGATCACTAAACTATATTTTGTTGTCTCTGTTTTACAAAAAAAAAAAAAAAAGCTACACCTCATCAAAATTATAGGTAATTTGCACAAGGGAAATATGGGAAGACTACAAGTTCAAACCTACATCTCTCTTATTTCAAAGTGTACATTCTCTTTCCATCTACCATGATACCTCACAAGAGGATCCTCCAGTGTCAAGAACCAAGAGAAACCTGGTTATTTAACTGAGATCTGACTAGTTCCTGGGATAGCTAGATGTACTGTAAGAAAATAATTAAAACTCTAAAGTGAAATCATTACAATAGCGATATAAAGTATTGGCATAGGCACAGAAGAGGAGGGTCATTTTCCCCTGCAGCATTGAGGAAGACCTCCCAAAAGATAACAGTTGCAAATGGGTCTTGAAGGATGAGTAGGAGTTCAATCATATCTAATGGCAAAACAGGTAACGTGGGCAAAGGATCAAAGGAAACAAAAACCAGGCCCTTGACTTTCTCATGGAATCAAATACTCCAATGTTGTTAAGGGGTAGTTTTCTACGGACCCTCCCCTTTTCTTGATTAGCATATCTCAATTCTTAAACCTTTCTTAATAAGCCAAATTTTATACTAATATTAGAATTAATGGAAAAAGGGGATTTTGAAATGACAACTAATTCAGTGATGAAGTTGCCCTAGTGCTGAAGGACCGAAGAACTAAAACAAAGACTGTGACAAGCCTCCTCTTTGGATCCCTTTCTTCAAGGTCCCAATGTCTTTACCACTAGAAAATCATGTTTGGTTTTTTTAAGGCACATGTTGTTCTAGGAGAAAATAATGAAAAATTAACGTAAATGGAATATAAATATAAATAGTTAGATATTTAGACACATTATACTCTCTTCCTGCCCTTCTTATTCTAAGCAACACTATCCTTCAAGAAAACACACCTCAGTTTGATACGTTACCTTTTCCTTGAACATTTGTTGAGAAATTCCACAGAAATCTTGATTGAGAAAACCTAAACATTATATGGAAACCAGGCTAGTAATTAAGATTCCTGCTAACCTTTTGGAGTACCTCTCTAAATGTATGAAGTTCATTATAGACCAACTTCTAAATCACCAACTTAAAATGTCCACAGAACCTGCAAAAGATATTTCACCTGCCACTTCTTTTCTCCCCAAGAGAGTATTCCACTCTCAATAAGCAAGCACCTTACAATTGAATGGTTTCTCAGAGCTGGCTTCTAAAATTTCTGCTGAGTATACCACTTCAGTAATTTGTTACATAATCTATTTACAATGCCTTATTCTACACATAATATTTGGGAAATGGATGTAGCTTGGTTGTCTGTGGATCTATTTCTTGCCTCAGGCAAGATCCTTAAAACTGATGTTTATGATTAAGGGGTGTCTCTGCTGCTAACCCAAGTCACCCAAACTTTCCTTTTGAAATGAGTATTTATTTCAGATAATACATGCTCTCTATAGGTAGCCTGTCCACTTTTTAAATGTAATGATCCTGTCTTCTGCAGATATGAAATTTTCAAAAGATATTGGCATAATGCAGGAGAAAACACCATCCTTTTATTATGCTCAAAATTGATCTGACCCAGAGCTAGCACTTTGGGGAATTGGGCTACATAATCATGTAGACCCTTTCAGGAAATGGCTTATTTATGGATATATATTATATATCTTTCACACTTCTGGCTTTATATACAAGTGCATCCTCTCTTCCTTTCCAATATGCTTCCAAAGTAGGAAGGCTATATATGATAGGAGGGCTGAATTTCTAGATCAGCTAGAAATCTGTTGTCTGTTATATATTGTCTCTAATGATAATGCATTAAGTACATTTACTTCACATCTGCATTCAGTCCTCTCCAGCAGATGTTTACAGTGCTCATTTACTGAATACAGCAACGCTGAAGATGGCTTAATACCCTGGTCATTGCCCAACGTTAAAAAAGAAATCTGACCTCTAAATTTATTACTTGAAAAATCTTTTTTTTCCCTGAAGAATTGGAATTAATTTCTTCCTGTTGGATAACAGTTAAGTGTGCACGTGTTTCTTCCATTACGTAGTTTCCACTTAGTAGCTCATTATGATTCTATTATAATTTCAATAAATAAATCATACTCAGTACATAGTATAAATAACAAGTTCTCATTTTGAAAAAAAATGAGTTTTGGGGTGCCCGAGTGGCTCAGTCGGTTCAGCGTCTGACTTTGGCTCAGGTCACGATCTCAGGGTTTGTGGGTTCAAGCCCGGCATCAGGCTCTGTGCTGACAGGTAGCTCAGAGCCTGGAGCTTGTTTTGGAATCTCTGTCTCCCTCTTTCTCTGACCCTCCTCTGTTCATACTGTCTCTCTCTCTCTCAGAAATAAATAAAACCTAAAAAAAGAAAAAAAATGAGTTTCTTATTATTTCAACTTTTTTCCTATTTTTAAAAAGATTAAAGAAGAAATGTGGTTAACCTGTACATCCATATAAAGCAATAAAAAATAGTCTAACTTGCTGATCTACTTTGCTCCAGTCCTTTTGAAATGGCTATGTTTTAAATAAAACCTATTTCCTTAGGCTAATAAACAATCTATAATCCATTAAGGCTTTATGAACAAATATAAGGCTTCTGAAATTAGTGCTTAGGGAAGAAAAAGTCAAGTAATGGATTTCAAAGAGACATGAAGGTAGTTAAAGAAAAACTCCCATCACCATAATGATTCCTAGAACAGAGCCCTCCAAATGGCCATTTGGGAAGTTTACGTATTTCCTAACCCAGAATATGAAATAAGATATCAAGGAAGAAGGCAAGAAACAATGTTATTTTAGAAAGGATTTGGGACAGAGAAATAGAGGAAGGAAGGAAGGAAGGAAGGAAGGAAGGAAATACCAGGATAGTTATTGGCTGTAAGAATGAATAGCTTTACGGGATATTTGTAAGCTAAAGAGAAACAAGGAAAGTTAATAATATTAACAAAAGAACTGTGGATTTTGAAGTTTTAAAAAATGCCAATTTAAGACTTAAAGTTAGGTTACATAAACGGTTTAAGAACACCACTGGAGATGATGCTAAAAATAACTGTTATGAGAAATGTATTTATATTCCTATGTCTGAAAAATGCAAAGGCACTTCTCTCCCATGTATTCAACTGTAATATACAAAATTACTACACAGTTCACCTGCTCTGGGTAGGAAAGCCATCTCTGTGCTGATGCTACATGAGCTTAATGGTAGCAGAGATTGAGCACTGTCCTAATACGCTTTCTCCTCTGTTTCCCTTGTATAGGTAACAGAACTTCGAGCTGGGCACATGGCCATGCAATATAAAGAAAGAACTTTCCAGCTGGCCCTGAAGCTAGGTATGGCTGTGTGGCAAGTTCTGACCAATAACAAATGAGCAAAATTGATGGCACTTCCAGGTCATGTCCTTAAAAGGAAACTGTCCTTCTTGTTCCCATTCTATATTTGCCTTGGAACAAGCAGATGAAGACAATCCCTCAGGGAAATTCTGAAAACTCTGCAGGGAGAAGCCACCTCATTCAGATTTTATTGCTCAGGGGTCAGATTCTACATTTCAAACTCTTATATGAACAGCAAATACACTTTGATTCTGTTTAAGCCATTTTTATTTTTAATGTTTTTATTTATTTCTGAGAGAGAGACAGTGTGAGCAGGGTTGGGTCAGAGAGAGAGGGAGACACAGAAACTGAAGCAGGCTCCAGGCTCTGAGCTAGCTGTCAGCACAGAGCCCGACACAGGGTTCAAACCCACGAACCGTGAGATCATGACCTGAGCCGAAGTCGGATGCTCAACTGACTGAGCCACCCAGGCGCCCCAAGCCATTTTGAATTTACGCTTCTTTCACCTGCTGTTACACAATAATGGTAAGCACGCTGCAGCACTTACCATGTCAGACAGTTTTCTAGGTGCTTTTAATAAACCAATTTAGTAAATAATGCAATAATCTTAAAAAAGGTGCTAATAATTCTTGTAGTTACAGGTGTAGAATTCAAGCACAGAAAGGTCAAATATGCATTGGATCCAGGGTCCGAAACCAGGCAGTTTGGCTTTAGAGTGAAGGATGATCCATTTGGTTGTGCTATCCGTTTACTAATTTTAAATATTTGTTTAATTAAGAGGTAATCCATTTGTTTAACACTGTTTAACTGCATTGAGAAAGCTCAATGTGGGTGGTTTTGTTAATGTGATTGCTGATATTCTTCCCCAAATGATTACTTTATATGGTCAGCAACGTCCTTTAAACACTGTACCCTGCAGCCTTTTACGTAGCCAGTTTCTAGCAAGTCTGGAATTACCCTGGCATATCAGCTATTGCTTAGTAAAGACCTGATCCAGCACTAAGGAACACTAGAGAATTGAAAATAAAAAAGACACAGGTGCATAGCTTAAAGAATCAAAGGGAGGTATGTGCACCATCTGTTTGTTTTGAATTCTGTTAGCACTGTGCCCATCAAGAACCAGGGACAACGTGATTGGTGATAGTGGAAGATTTATGAACATGAGTAAGACATTCTTCCTCTAAGGAATTCAAAATCCAGCTTCCATCAAGTACAAGATATCACCTAAGATCTCTTCTGTGTTTTTTCTCTTACTACAATAGGACTTTTGAGTATGACAAGTCTCCGAAAACTGTTTTCAGTGGAATGGGAAAAAAAAGGGAATACTAAGAACTATAATGAGATTCTGTTTCTTTTTAATTTTTCTTTGCCCTCCAAAATGCTATCTGGAATTTATGTGACAGAGAACAGGGCCCATCTCTTTGAGGTCTTTTTCCCTTCTATTCCCACGTATCAAGGAATGAATCCATAAAGATTCTTTTTTTTTTTTTTTTTTTTTGCAGAGATTCAGGTTTTCAGTGTTTTAATAATGAATAGCCACTTTGCTTTAGATAACTTTAATTAAAGTTTCAGAAATGAACCAAAAGCCACAGGGCTTTCCATATTCCTGAAATAAAGAAGAATTTAACCAATTAATACCTAAGGGGAACAAATGATTACTAGTGGATTCAAGGCACAATTTTGTCAGTCATCTTTATGAACAGTTATAGATTATAAAATCCACCATGTCAAAAGTCAAGAATGTCTTGGTTGACAATTACTAAGACCAATTCTATTAAGGTGACATCTATCTTTCATTTTCCAATTTGGAAAATGCATTGCAATTTTGACCTGGAGGTTGTACTAAAGCAATTTTGAGATTTATATAAATGTGGTACAGTTTAATAAACACTTCCCAAATTAAAGGAATACTTTGCTTCTCCACATGACCACCAGCACAGGTCTCTCACTATGCCAGTTTCAAGGAGAACACTCTTTTATTGAGGCTTACAATCCTTAAGATGTTCAGAAGTATTCCTAGTTTGTGTTTTAATTGCATGCTAAAGGAAGCAGGGAGTAATAACAGTTCAGAATATTAGTTGCCAATCTGAGAAATAAATCTGCATTCAGTTATTTGCTATGGTCTCTCAGATCACATCCATCCATCCATCCATCCATCCATCCAACACAAATTCACTTCTTAATAGATAGAAAGGAAGTTTTATTGCCCTAGTCTCCAAAAGTAAAGTTTCTGGACTCAGCTTGTCTAGAATACCATCTACAGGTCAAAAAATCTGGAAGTGCATTGCTACAAATTGATCTTCTCCGGATCTCACTGGAATAAGGATGAAAGTAATCATTCATTTTTTTTTTCTCTAAGCAATATCACCCCAGAGCATGCCCAGTTTGTTCACAGCCATCTGCAACATTCATCAGCAGTCTTTGTGTTCACTCCATACTTAAATTTTCACATTGCCATCCATGAATTACATACATACATTACAGTGTAAAGTTTGTGGAAGGAAGACTATTACTTAGAATGAGGAGTTTCTGGCAAACTATACGTATTAGTTTTCTCAATACCAAGAGAATTTGGCTCATATGGAATTGACAAATTAACTGAAATCCATGAAAGTTTTATTAATTACATTTTGA
Organism: Crocuta crocuta; assembly: GCF_008692635.1. Lineage (NCBI taxonomy): Eukaryota > Metazoa > Chordata > Mammalia > Carnivora > Hyaenidae > Crocuta > Crocuta crocuta. The sequence goes on from NW_027551558.1 coordinate 15,957,573, forward strand.
GGTGGCCACATTTTTCTTCTTCAGCTTTCACTTCTTTATATACTTCAATCATTATCATGCATGAATCATGATGTGTCTATCACATCTATGTACTTCTACAAGTTACCCACTCCTAAATACTCTCTTATAATTATTCTCTGTAAATCTGTCAAGTGTATTTCAGTATAAGTAATGAAGGCTTCTGAGAAGCAGACAATGCCACAAAAGTTGTTATTTTTGTGACAAAGCCAAAATTTATTGGAAGACACCTTGACTGTTATTGTTGCTGTCACAAAACCAGAAATCTACTCAGCTCTAGATTCTTTATGATATATTTTAGGTAAAAAAAATCCTATTTACATTTCAACACTTACTATCCTATGAAATCCATTAATTAAGCATAGCCAGCATAATTATTCATTGGAAACTCTCACCTCCTCTCTGTCCTCCTTAGCAGTCTTGTGTTGCAAACACATTCAAGAATTATAATATAAGACATCTTTGTCTACATAGCTACAGATAAGATACTATTTTATAGATCATAACATTAATGTAAACATACATAACTTATCCCAATTAGCTCCAAGTCCTGACACAAAAGATGACAGACATAGATCTATTAAGATGTAGCAGCAGATAGATGATATATTGAAAAGGCTGGTTATCTTTATCATGATTATGGAAACTGAAAAATGTGTTCCCCTGTTATCTATTCTGGACAGAATGCTTTTTCTGACCTGGCATACTAAAATTGTCAACTGAACCCTAGAGAGACAAACCCAAACTGTACCCAGAACTCCATACATTTAGTAAATTTTTGATAGAATACAATAGGGATCAAGGACAATGTGGTCTATTAAATAAATTGAAAGGGCTGAAAGGGTTGACCATTTTCTAGGCTCTCTGGAGATATGAACTTGCTTTGATTAAGTAGAAGCTGAAAATACTGCAAAGATCAAGGAAAACACGGGTAGTAGTAGCAATGCACTATAGATATTTGTTGTATATACTCCATCTGTATTGAATGAGTCATGAGTCTCCAGGAACCAACTAAAGCCATTTTTGGCACTGGTGTTCAGAGACTTCTTCACTCTTCGAAGCTGGGTAAGATATAAACAAAAATGCGCCTCCTTTGTACTTGAATTCCAAAGGAAAGTAATTTTGCAGAGGTCCAGAAGCAAATCTTATTAATTAAAGACCATTTTTGTACCTCTCCGAATTTCCCTCCCTTTATTATCAAGGTGTTATATTCTAAAGAATGTGTTCTAAGTTAGCTTTATGAAATGGGAAGTACTTACCAGTGTTCAATGAACACAGAATACATGTTCACCTTCCTTTAACATAAAAGTACTTATTGATCCAAATGCATTTATAGTTCACCTCAGTAAAATTAAACTGTATCCACATAACAAGACTGTTTTAAATATAATTCTGGAGACTAAAAGGATTGATTCATTTTATTTTTTTTAAGTTTATTTTACGAGAGAGAGAGAGGGAAAGAGAATATGAGCAGGGGAGCAGCAGAGAGAGAGGTGAGACAGAATCCAAAGCAGGTTCTAGACTGCCTAGCATAAAGACTGACATGGGGCTCGATTTCATGAACCATGAAATTATGATCTGAGCCAAAACCAAGTGTCAGATACTTAACCTGAAATGAATAATAGAGCTATCAAATTTTATTTAAATAATATTTTTTTCTGTAAGGTTTAACCAAGAAGGTAAATTAAGGTATATGTGATTGCCAAATCTTTAAAAACCCAATGTAAACATGTTTATTAAATATTCAGGGGCCCCAAAATTAAATAGTGAATGAATTTTGTATTCCAATTTTTAATCTGTTCACATAATTCCAATGATAATCCAATAGCTAGATTTAAAATTAAACAATATAATAAACACTAGAGATAAGAAAAGTTTCATTTGTTAAATTCAGGATTTAAGTCACAATTTCAGGCCAATAGATTCATAATATTTTAAATCTTAAGTCATTAACAATTAATATTAAATAACTAATAGCTCAAAATCTCCTTTGCTACCAGATTAGTTTATATCAAATGACAAGTGCACATGCTAATAAGAATGAGTTACAAATTTAAGAAAAAGTCTATTTGTGGCTCATTTTTCTCAATATTATTGCCAAAGTACATGCTTTGCAAAAACTCAACTGCTTTGTTGCAGCCAACATAAGACAAAGAGCCTCCTCCAGACAAGAATCCCCAATGTTCCTGCTCTTGAAAGCCATAAAGAGAGAAACTGTCTACCCCATTTCCTGTGCCTTTTCACAAGAATGAGCTTTTACAAATAAAGAATTGACCCCTCCCTGTTGCCTCATGGGTGGTTGTGTTATTTAAAATGAGACAAGAGAAAAGCACTGACCACCTAACACCTTGGCGATTATTCAAGAATCATTGCTACTTTAAAAATCAGACTGACTATCAAACAAGAGGAAGCCTCCAGTCTTGTGTCTTACAAGATAATTAAATTAATCACTGAATAAGTAGATTAATCAACTGGGACTTTAAAGTACTGAAAGTGGGACACCTTACAAAAATTACTTGCTATAAAATAAGAACCAAACATCACTGAATTCGCTGTCCACTCTTGAAGTCATTATGTTATTGGACTTTTTACTAATAAAATCGATGATGTCTATCATATTAAAGGAATAGTCATACTGACTAATACAAAATAGTAGCACCTGTGACCTCTAAGAAAACTATCTCTTTAAAGCCAGCCTGAAGCTGGTGCTCAGGTGTGTGCAGTGAGTCTTTTGTCTTTAGACTTGGCACACACCAGCTCAAAAATAATTTTGTCATTCAGAGGAAAAGCTATTTTATGGATAAAAGATTATGAATTTCACAGATGACTTGAGATCTACTCAAGCCAACAACATTGGTTTCTACTTTGCAAGTAGGATTTGTTCTGTCATTGCAGATTTTTCAGTAAGTACTTTTCCCTTTCAGAGGCCAAGTCAGATTTCAAAGAAACATTTACATTTTTTAATACAAATCAAGTCACTGATTTTATTAGCTCAAATTCTAAATGGATGCATTCTTTGTGCCCCTCCATTTCAGTTAGAATGGAAATAGACTTGGTTTCCAGCTTCTAATACTGACATTTTTTAGTGTAATCAAAATGCAGACGCCTTGGCTTAGGTGCAGTACTAAACTGAAGAAAGAATTAAGAAATGCAGTGGCTTTTTGATGTTATATGAATACTATGTGTCTTTTTAACAACTAGTTCTTTCTCTTCTTGAATAACACATAATACTGATGCTACATGTATTAGACAATATGTGCATGAAAACAATCGAGGTGCTGTCTACTCTAATGTGTGAATTTATTTTCTTCCTTTTATTTGGTTTCTGCATTTGGTTTCTGCTTTTATCATTTCATGTTTCAAAAGCTTAAGGACATGTCAGATTAGGCAAAGATCAAGAAGAAGATTAACTTTTTGACTGGGGGAGTCCTCTAATTGTGGACATCTCTAAAGCCTGAAAGGCAATTTAATTAGTCACTAAGTGGGGAGAGTCTATTTAACAACAGGCTCTAATTGGCATTACTCCTGGTCATCTGAGTAGAACATAGAAGGGCTGTAAATGAAATGGCAATAGATTTAATTGCTCATTCTGAATATTCATAAAATCCCAAGGCCTTGCCTCAAACCAAGTTTAGACGATTTCTAAACAATTTCATTTTTCATTATAATTGGTGATCAGGCCTAATATACTGAAACCATGTCTATGTAATAACATCACCAAATAACTATTTTCATGATTCCTATTAATTCTCAAGTGCTTTCATGATGAGTTTATTTAAACCATGATCCACTGAAAAAACTAATGAGTTTCAATGCTTCTCCTTATCCTTTCTTTGGATTTATACACGAATTTCTAGAAACTGTGCAATGAACAAAAGAGAAGAAAGAAAGGAAGAAAAGAAGGAAGGAAGGAAGGAAGGAAGGAAGGAAGGAAGGAGGAAATTTTAAAAAGGGGGATGATATGCTCCAGGTAATCAGTGATATAACTTGCTTCAGAAACGGTCTCAAATTATCTAATTCATGACATTTGGTACACAGTGTCTCTAAGCTGTCATTCATATTTAGTGAGAGGCAGTATACATGGTGCTGAAAAACATGGAAGATAGGAAGTCAGACAGACTTTAGTTAATGACCTGAGCCACCAGTGTGACCTTGGGCCAGTTATTTCATTTCTTCTAGCTTCATAATTCTCACCTGTGAAATGGGGCTAAGTTGCTAATCTCTTAAGGCTTTGATAAAGATTACATGAGATATGTTTATAAAACACATAATGAAGTGTTGGACACATAAAAGTTGCTCTAAATATATGCTATAATTTTACGAATATATATCAAGGGATCTTTCTTTTAAGAAAATTGTTGAATAAAAAGAGGGGTATTTTGTCAATACTTATTGCCTAGAAATGGACATTCCATCCAAGGTCCTTTCTCATCTATGGATTTGTTTTTATTTTAAGGAAGATGGTTACCTATAATTTGGTTACACTAACCTTAGTTATTATTTAGAGCTCTACTTGGAACACGTGTAGAACAAGATATTCTTACAAGTCTAAACTGGAAAATCCTCAAACATCACTGTCTTTGAAATTGTATTATACAGCTTTTACTGGGCCGCACAGTTTTCATATCTAAATTGGTGGGAAATCTGGAGTTTGGGCTTCCAATGTCACCTCTGCCACCGATTTTGAGAGCCACAGTCTCTTTCATCTGTAATATGAGAGGCTATACCTCTTAGGTCCCTTCAGTGTGTCTAGAAGCTGCTTTAGAATGTGATCCCAGTGCAATTTATGAGGGAAAAAATATTTCCTCCTATATGTAGTAAATCCCCGACTGTGACAAATTCAACTTCATACATGTGAAATTCTGGCCTGGTTACCTCTGGGAGATGCCATGGTGGACACTCTTTTAGTTATGCACAAAATCAGGTCAAACTATTACCCAGGAAATGTGGAGAGGTGACACGCTCCCAGCCTGCACTGTCTAGACTAATTTTCTTGTTCCCTTTGATGCCATCATTGGAGTCTTGCCAGCTGCAATTATTAATTGCACTTGCTCAAATTAGCCCTTCCTCCGAAGTTCCCTCCAAGATCACACTACAGTGCTGTCCTGAGATCGTAGGAAGAGTAACTTAAAAACTACTCAATTGTTCCCCTTCCAAACAGATTCCTGTAAAGGGACTCATGGGTAAAATAGACCTCATGACATATCTGGTTCTTGGAATGGACTTTTTTTTAGGGCTAAGGGCCTGAGGGATGCATCTAAAGTAAATAAAACTTGTCATGTTGTCAGTTCTGGATGATACATATGCACTAAGAGAAGGAAAAATCCAAAATCACTTGCCTTTGCAATACAGCATTTTGTGAGTTTTAGCACAATACTAGGCATATACTAAAGACTTAGAAAATACTCATGCTTGCTGAATGATAATTTGGCATGAGATTCATTTTCTTAAAAGGATTTTTACTTAAGCTAACATTTATCCTACACTATAGTCCTTTTTAAGTTTGATCCATCTGTCACTAGGGTTTGGATGGATTTGCCATCTAAAAAAAAAAAAAAAAGATTAGGACTCTGAAGCCTGTGTGTACACTTTTGAGCTGTCTTTGGCCTGCATGCATGCAACTTTCCTCACTTTCAAGATGTATTGGCTACGGTTATGAATAAATTCAGGACTGAGATCTATGAGTATATTTTATTCCCCGGTTGAATAGGAGTAAGGATCTATAAGCTTAAATTATGATTAGTTAGGTACTAGGGTGAGCTGTCTGACCTCTCAGTTTCCTCATCTATACAATGGAGAAAACTTTAGTACTTAGCTTCTAGTTATTGTGTGGCTTACAAGAAATGACATATAAACTCAAAGCTATCACAAGGCTTAAATTAAGTAACATGTAACACTGAGCAGAGTAACAAGATAGTAAGTGTTCAATAAAATGTTGCAGCTATTACAATTGTTATTGCTACGTAAGAGAAAGTTTATATTACAATGGATTCTGTTTGGAAAGTCAGTTTGAAACCCAGACCTTCACCCTTATGGAAATAATATTGCTCTATCAAATATTGTCTCCTATATACCATAACCTCTTTGGCTGCAGTTCCTGTTGATATTTTTTTTTCACAAAGCAGGGATGATCATCTTTTATTTAGTTAGTATGGGATAGAGGAGAGATTTACTAAATTAACTACTCTCATACACTCAAGTTCCCATGTCCACAGCCCTGTGTTTTAGGCCAGAACAACTAAGGAAGGTAGAAACATGAAAGGTAGGAGAGAGAAAAAAGTCTCTCTCTTAGTTTATTTATAAATGTTTATCAGATTCAACTGTAATGATAATGACACATTTTTCTCATCCTTATAAACTATGCATAACATGGTCTCTGATGTATTCAGGAAATAAATGAAAATTCCATATCTAGTCATCACGCTATTAAATTTGATGGAGAAATATAGTTTTCACTCTCGCTGAAGCCTCCTGTTTCAAACTGAAGAAGAGACTCTGATTATTAATACTGAATGTTCCAAAAATAGCTTAAGATTTAGCCCTTAACCTCTAGTCTTAGGTAGAGCTCTGGGTAGGAATATTTACCTTCTCCTTTGATACCCGCCTTTAGCAAAACATAAAACTAAGCCTTCCACAGTTGCCTTCAAGTATTAAAACTTTGAAAGAAAACATCAACCAAGTAAAATGAAAACAGCAAACCGATTCACTTATCATAGAAGATTAGGACTCAACCTCTTAACTTTTGTCAGGTAAATTAAGAATATTTTTCCTTGTTAGTTACTGCCTTATTTTGGGAGGGGTTTTGTTTTGTGGTTTCTTGTTACCGTTGCTTTGCTTCTCATGTGATTTAGCTCCTTGCTGTTCAAAGTGTGCTCCCAAGATCTGCTGCTATGAACATCACCTGGGAGCTTGGAGCCATGCAGAGTCTCAGGCCCCATTCCAGACCTGTAGAAAAAGATTCTCCATTTTAACAAGATGTCCTTGTTGAAAGTCTGAGGAGCCTCCAAGTCAGCCAATCTCATTGGTGAGGATTATTTTTTCTATCTTCACCCATATTCTAGCTAACTCAAACTAGGAACTAAGTGGTTGATGTCCTTCAAGTGGTTGTGATGTTCTGACCCAGGGGATGAATGATGGGTAAGGTGCCATCCACCTTCCATGCTGTCTATCTAAGCCATGGCTTATCCCAACCCTCTTTCATGATATTTTTCTTACCATCTAGTATAGTTATTTTGAAAACTGTCACGTCTCTGTAAGTAGTATGAAAACTCCCTATGAGGTCATGATCTCACGGTTGTGAGTTCGAGCCCCATGTCAGGCTCTGTGCTGACAGCTAGCTCGGAGCCTGGAGCCTGTTTTGGACTCTGTGTCTCCCTTTCTCTCTCTGACCCTCCCCTGTTCATGCTCTCTCTCTCTCTCTCTCTCTCTCTCTCAGAAATAAATAAATAAATAAAAACAAAAAATAAATTTAAAAAAACTCCCTGTGAGCAGAAAACTGCCTAGCGCTCTCAGTTTTAAGCAGAATAATTATTTAAAAATATTTATTATTTAATCAAAATGCTATGTTAGATTTCAAGGTCAGCCCACAAGTATTTATTCAATGCTTTGTGTGGCTACAATATAGTTTTGATGCCTCTGGCTCCATCCTGGGGTCTCAGGAGCACAGGAGAAATGCAGTGCAAGAGAAAGAAGACTGTCTTGGATCCCATCAGTGCTGGGATAGGTCAAAGCTATGATTCAAGCCCACGAGGATGCTCATGGATTACTTTGACCAAGATTGTTTATTGCCCCCTTCTTTTTGTTCCTTGGATAACCTACCTGGCCATTTAGAATGGTTCCCCTTACAATAGGAGAACAAATTTCTATGTCCTCCAACTCCCAGCACATATTCATAGAAAACTAAAATTGCAACACTGTAAAGGGAGAAAAAAAATTACCAACTGCCACTCAATATATTTCATTCAGAATGAGGCTTTGAAGGAAGCAATGATCCTTTGTGCCCAAGGCTGCTCAATTTGAGCACTGCATCCTGTACTCTCTGAAATGATATTTTGTTTCTGTTTGGATTCAAGGCTGCTAAAATAGAGTCCTCCTCAGGCAAATGTACAAGAATACAGCATATTTTGTCCTCAAATGACTACTTACAGAATGATCCATTAATTTGAATATTACTTGCCATTACTTCAAAAAATTAAATTTGTAACAAATATTAATTGATATAATGTTTTTGGAATTATTAAATGCCTTCCAATTTTAATCTATAAATTACATGTGGATGTCATGGTACAGTTTTTTAACATATAGACTTATATGTATGCATAAGTGTTTATGTAATTGATATTAAGTAAGAGAGAGGAAAGGAGACTTTAAGAAGATACAGAAGAAAAAGAAAAATCTTTACATCTCAGTTTATAAGGTGGTATGTATCATTATCATTTGATGGGGTGATGTGTGATATTTTTTACATTACTAGGTCTCAATATTTTTCCTATTAAAAACTTTGAACAAACAAAATGTAGTATCATATAATTTAGATACCATAAATTTGATAGTTTCCTAGATAATGGGAAAGGTTGTACGACTACTAAAATTTTTAGATAAATCTGTACACCAAAAATAAATGTAGATTTTTTTTTTCTATTTTAACATGGGAGAGATAAGCTAACAAGGGTAATGCCATCTATTCTTCTAGTCAACAGGACACCATATAATACATGCTTACAAAAGGATTTGATTATTGAGGTTTATCTCATCTATTCTTTAAAACAAAACTAGTTTCCATGATTGCTTAAGCAACTCACAACAGAGTGTACCATAACACTCAATTTAAAAACGTTTCTCAAATGAAAATACAACAAAACAAAAATGGGCATCAGAGATCAACTGCTTCCAAATACTGACTTATCCAAAAGTAATTTTGGAGAGTCTCTATTTACAAACTAAGAATGTTAATTTGAATATTTAGAGATACGGACTGTGGCAAATAAGATCTATTTATGGTACTTAAATTTTTAATGGTGTCCAAAAGGGCTCTTAAACCCCCTTGAGAGCAAGAATGAGGAAGGTCTATATTGAGAATCCTAGTCTGGATGGATCATGCCAGCCAGATGTGCCTTCCCCTCACAACCACACAGGAGGTAGCTGGAATTTATGATATCATTCACAGTGCTGCTTATGAAGAATTAGACATTTAAGAGGAAAAAAGACATGACGGTAATAAATAAAGGGAAATGTTTTTTTCCCCTCAGGGCACAAAATTTACTTTTGAACTTTCAAAAAGGTTTTTCCATTATAAACAGAAGTGTCAAAAATTTTCCATCAGAAATTAGGAACACAAAAATATCCAAATGATTACACGCTATGGATTACAGTTTCTTCAATCTACCAAAATAAAGAAGAGTTGCTAAAGGAACATTTGCCTCTATGTTTGAATTATAAAAACATATATCTCCAATGTTATATATTCCCATACCTAGAAGCAGTGAAGAAGTATGGTTATATCTGTGCCACCAGATCCAAATGGAAACTCTTTTGGAAAAGGAGTCACACCACATTAGTCAAAAGGAAATGAAGAAAATCTATAAAAAAAACACCAAATGGACTCACATTGAAAAGACTGACAATGCGAACTGTAGACAAGATGTTATGGGAATGTAAATGTGGAAAGCCACTGTGAGAAATAGTTTGACATCATCCACTAACATTGCAGAAAATATGGCCCAGCATTCCACATTTCACTCCTGTCTTGTACCAAATAGAAATGCGTGCAAATATGCACCCAATAAAATGAACAAGAATGTTCAGAGCAGTCGTATTTATAATTGCCTCAAAATGGAAAAATACAATGTCCCTCAGTAAAAAATTAGATAAATATATAGTGGCATATTTAGAAAGCAAAATACTATACAGCAATTTTAAAACTGAACTACAGTTATATACAAGAGTATGTTTCAATCTCACAAACACCAAATTGTATAAAAGAGGAGAAAGAAACTATGTGCTTTATGATTCATTTCTATAAATTTTAAATACATGAAAAATTAAATTCTAGGGAGAAAAGTGAAAAGAGTGGTTACCTATACACATTAGTTTATTTTGCAAGGATTTGCCTNACGGACTGGTACATAGCACCTTTTAGTGATGAATATGACTCACATGAGGTTTTATCAATTAGTCTCTGAGTGTACTTTTCATATAACAGCTCACACTGTCCTGTGAAAACCATTAACATAAGAGAACTCTGGAGTTATGTTTATTACTATGTCATGATAGTCTTTAATGTGCAACCACTGCTCTTTGTGTGTTGAGCTACAATAAGTAATTATATAAAATGTTGAGGACACCTGCATTGTTTACAAACTTAAAATTTCTTTCCCTATTATTTGAATTCCAGGACAGGGAGACTACTTGGAATATTTGGCCTGGCCTTCCACCTCCATTTGCAGAAAAGAGCCGTAAGGGCATCCTAAATATATAAACAAACACAAATATAAATAATAATAAAGACCTCAGTACTGGGATCAAGGGAACTGTATTGAGGAATCAAGTAAATAATTCCTTAATTTAGAGATGCTAGTGTGGTAACTGGAGAATGGGAGTGAGAAGGGAAGAAAAAAGAACAGGATATAGTTAGCCATCATCCTGGCCTTAACTGATACTGATGTAATAATTCCTTAATCAGTATATAAATTCACTATTATCTGAGTTTAACCCAATCCATTCATTTTTAAGCATTTTAAAAATTTTATTTATTTATTTATTTTTGAGAGTCAGAGAGAGACAGCGCCAGCAGGGGAGGGTCAGAGAGAGAGGCAGATACAGAATCCGAAGACAGGCTCCAGGCTCTGACCTGGCTGTTAGCACAGAGCCCAACGCGGGTCTAGAACCCACGAACTTTGAGATCATGACCTGAGCGGAAGTCGGATGCTTAACCGACTGAGCCACTTAGGTGCCCCTATTTTTTAAGCATTTTTTAAGGTGGGCTCCATGCCCAATGTGGGACATGAACTCAGGACCCTGAGATCAAGAGTCACATGCTCTACTGACTGAGGCAGCCAGCCACTCCAATCCAGTTCATTAATTACACAATTTCATTTGTCGGCAATATTTCTCTTGGGCAAGACTGCTAGTAAATTTACCCCTTGTCAGTATAACTAAATTCTAAGCTTTCTCCCTCATTCCTAGTTCACAGAGGAATGTGGATATTCACAGACTGAGAATCATGATTTTATTTTTTTTTCTTGAGGAAAGGGTTGCATTATTAGAAGTTCAGCAAAGCATGCAGGCAGGGTTGGAGAGCAGTCACAGTACACAGTGGGGAAATAACGGAAAAGACGACGATGTAGGCATAGCTGATGTAGACAAGATAGTGATAGGTCTGTAAGGTGGCTGTTTCTTCTTTGTTTTGATCTTGGAAAATGTTGCAGTTTTTTTTTTTTTTTACAAGATCCCAGAGCTGTGATCTAAATTCTCAATATAGCCATTTTTGATAGTGCTTTTGACAGTGATCTTTCATTTTCAATGCATTTTATTTAGTTATTTGCCCTGTGACAGTTCAAGTAATTTTATCAAGTATATAGCCACACTTCTCACCACTGGCTTCTGCCTTGCACATATGCTAAAACTGAGGTGTGTTTTAGGGATCAGAAATCCCTTCTGAATTTTCTCAGAAGATAATTCATAACACTGCCCTACTGAATCTTGTCAGTTCTCTCATCCAGTCACTAGAAAAGGACTATAGCAAACTTATTCCTAGGATGAGCTAAAATAAATCTATAGAAGTTTCAGTAATCTTGTTCAGCAACAACTAATACCAAATAAACAAACAAAACAATAATAAAAATAAACAACCCTTTATCTCCTAGGTTAAATGATTTTAGGTTTTGACAAAGGCAGTGATTCTCAGACTTTGGTGTGCCTAAACACTACTTGGGCAATTTCTTAGAAAGAAGATGCCAGAATTCTCTTGAGAGTCACTGCCTGCAATGGACTGGATGTTTGGATCCTTTCCTTCCCTCCAAATTCATATGTTAAAATTCTGCCCCATGATGGTATAAGATGGGGCCTTTGGGAAGTAATTAGGTGATGAGGGCAGAGACATCATGGATGGGATTAATGCCCTTATAAAAGGAACCCTGGAGAGCTCGCTCACCCTCTTTCCATCATGTGAGGATATACAATGAAAAGTTGGTAGTCTGCAACCCAGAAGAAGGTTCTTACAGAGACCAAATTTGCTGGTTTCTTGATCTTGGACTTTCCAGCCTCCAGAACTGTGAGAAATACATTTTTCTTGTTGAAGCCACCCAGTCGATGGTTATAGCAACCTGAACTAAGACACTGCCACAGGCAGAAAATATTAAAGCACTGATAGCAGTAGACACTGGTCATATAGATGAAGAGAGAAATAAAAGTCAAAGATAACATTATATAAAGGAAAATGAATGTTACCAAGAATAAGTTCAGAAGAAAGTAAGATTTCTATTGGATGATATGGGTAGAGAATTTTTTTCTGACAAGGTGAGCTTGACCTGAGCTGTAAAAATTCTAGTATATCAAAAATTATTACATCAATGTCAATTAATCAAGGCCGGATGATGAATAACTATATTCTGTTCTTTTCTGCCCTTCCTTAAGCTCATTCCTACTTTCCTAATTTCTACCCTAACCTCTCATGATTATACCATTATGACTAGATTTCTCAATGCCAGCAGTACTCCTGGGATGAGTGCTTTTTTAAAAAATATATTTAGTATATTCATAAGATTTTTGGCAATCAGGATCCACAGAAATTGGAGAAAGGTCAAGCCAAATACCCCTTTCAGGCAGTCTTCCTTTCTAGAAGATGTGGATCCTAAGGTCATTTACTGGATCATCTGCTCGGATGCTAGTACCCTGTAGCACTCCCTTTGGGAATGTGGTGATGGGCTCATTGTGAGAAGAAATCCAAGCCAGCATCAGAATGTACAGCAGCAATTGTATATTTAAGCAGATAGAAAGCTCACAGAGATATATGCCACTACTTAGTTGAGGTCATTAATCTTAGTCCAAGAGTAGCCAGGCCAATTAAACAAATGTATAAGTGATCGGCATCAGATTCTCCCTTTTGTGGAAGACATCAGCACTGCTAGGATATCTAATGTCTTCAGAGACTAGAAAGAGTGAAGAAAAAGTAGCTCAGGATACTGAAAAGAAATGTCTCACACTCTGATAATTTTACCTGTTCACCTGACACTTTGCAGGTAGAATCGGAGCATGAAGACTGTGCCTGGCAGCTGCCATGCAGAGCTCTAACCTAAATGTTTCATACAGTAGCATGTAAGCACTATATAGGGGGAATATTTTAATCTGATAGTGTATAATGTAGTTTAATCAATGGAACTGTTGACAAAAATAATTTACAGACAATTGTTTGTATGTGTACTCTTGAATATCTGGGAATGCTGAAGGGAAAAATATATGTACTTTTCATGTCGAAGATGAAAGTTTCAAGAAAGGTATACTCTGGCTATAGGAGAGTCTTTATTTAGAAACCTCCAACTTTGATGGTAGAAGCCAGGCTTTCTCTCACCTGAATACTAAGGAATGCTAAGAAGTGCTAGTTTCTGCAAACACCTTTCCTGCTTCAAAAAGGTAAGCTTCACTTTCATCTATTTCCCATATGGGGTCTGTACAATTTTGTTTGTAGTAAAAAAGGGGGGGGGGGAAAGGAGAGGGTTCTGCCACTTTAAAAATGAAAAAAACCAAAACACATAAAGAAACCTTGAAAAGTTTCTAGAAAATACTTCACCCTTCTTTTCCTTTTCCTCCTCAGTTCAAATTAGAAGTAATTCACCACAACTACAATAAGCTCCTTCTTCTAAATGAATCAAGTTCCTTTTTCTCATTATTTATCATTCATAAAGCCAGAAGATTTCTAATCTCTCAGAGAAAAAATTCATACTGCATGATTATATGTGAATTAAAATCGATGATGTTCTAAATATTTTTTTAATGCCACTGTGTTCAGATAGAATGGTTCTGTAGTGTTGAAGTACAAATAAAAATATAGGATAGTTTCTCTGTAACTATATGAGAGTTAAAATAAAAGGTTTGAGGACTGTATATTCTCTACAAGGATCATAAAAAACTAAAGCCAAGAATCAGAGGAAACAAATCAGCATTTATAATAATGCTCACATGGGTCCTAGCCTGAGTCTAGGGAGACATGAAGCAATTCCTGAATCCCCAAGAGCCTCATTTCTCTCAAATTTAAAATGTGGGTCCTGGAGAGGTGCCTGAGTGGCTCAACTGGTTAAGCAACCGACTCTTGATTCTGGCTCAGGTCATGATCTCGCAGTTGGTGAGATCAAGCCCCATGTTAGGGTCTGTGCTGACAGCATGGAGCCTGTTTAGGATTCTCTCTCTCCCTCCCCCTCTTTCTGCCACTCCCTCACTCCCTCTCTCTCAAAATAAACAAATATCTTTTTTAGATGAGGGTGTTGGACTAAATAATCTCAAAGTCCTTTCTTAACCTAAAATGCCATGATTTTACCCTTCTTTGGAAACATTTTAAAATTCTAATTACAAAGTAACCTATGCTTGGGGAAAATATAAACATAAATAAGAAAATGCACAATATTGATGCTTCCACCACTCACAGATAATCACTTTTGTAGGGAATGCTCTAATTCCATAAAAATGTGCGCACGCGCATGCACGCACACACACCCACACACCCACAAAGCCATAACAACCACAGTACAACACAGTGGGATCTCCTTTCTGCTTTATCTGTCTAAAGAATGCATGAGCACTTTTCCTGTTTTAGCATTTAAGTGTTTAACAATTGAGGTGCTGGCAACTAAAACTACACAGGCAGCAGCTCTATTTTTCTCAGAATCAAGTGAAACTGAACAGGCAATTAAAAGTTACTGAACTGCCAGGTAAAATTACTTCATTGCTCTGCTGCTGGGTGACTAAAGGGGGAGACAATGGAAATCATATTTAGAATTAAGATAGAACGACGGAACATAGCAGTCTGCTCTACTAAAATGGAATCTATAAACATTAGACATAATCAGCGGCACTTCAATCATGCTCTTTGCTCACAGTTAGATGGAAGATTACACAAAACAAATGTGCAATGTTCAAATCTGTGGCATTGCTGGTTAACAGAAGGCATTTCCCTCCCAGCCCACACAATGATCCAGATTCTCTCCTGGACAGCCAGTGCCCGGCTTACAAATGGGCTATCCTCCAAGAGTCCATTATAAGCCAGTTGTACCAAGCTCTGCATCAATCTTTCCATAGATTAATGGTATAAAAGGTGCTTAGAACAAAATAAATAAATAAATAAAGGCTGCTTAGGTTTCTAGATTAGCCCACAAAAGCCAGCTTATTAAAAGATGCATTATTAAAGGACAATGTCAAGAGTACCATGGAAACTAACCACGGTAGCAATGCTTCTTTGGAACTTGTCTTCAGAGCTCAATCTTAGAAGTACAAGAATAGAGGGGTGCCTGAGTGTCTCAGTCAGTTAAGCATCCAGGTCCTGACTTTGGCTCAGGTTACAATCTCCTGGCGCATGGGTTCAAGCCCCACTTCGGGCTCTGAGCTGACAGTTTGGAGCCTGCTTCGGATTTTCTTCCTCTGCCTTTCTCTCTGCCCCTCCCCCCAACTTGTGTGCGCTCTCTCTCTCTCTCTCTCTCTGAAAATAGATAAATATACTTAAAAAAAAAAAACTTTAAAGAAGTACAAAAATAGAGCTCTTCTTCTGAAAATTACTAGTGGTGGTTTCCATCCCAGAAGACACATGGTAGGGTGAAAGGACAAAGTTTAGAACACTTCAAGAGTTTAGTCAGTAAGATTAGGAGACAGATGTATGAAAAAGATTGGCACTGCAATTTGGGAAGCAGAAAATGACATGAGGTGGAAGAATTGGTATTATGATTTGGAAAGCATAAGAAAGAAGATCATCAGAATATGGATGAACTGGACCTGTCTTTAGGGTCTCCTGAACATCCTGGTCTTGAGCTCTTAGTTGGAAGGTAGATGGCCAGATAGTCAAGAAGATCAGTTTTCCCCACCTAGAAGAATGTCTGGGGGAGATGATCTGGTAATGTGGGATGAA
Organism: Crocuta crocuta; assembly: GCF_008692635.1. Taxonomy (NCBI): domain Eukaryota; kingdom Metazoa; phylum Chordata; class Mammalia; order Carnivora; family Hyaenidae; genus Crocuta; species Crocuta crocuta. Next base: position 15,973,699 of record NW_027551558.1, read on the forward strand.
GAGAAAAAATGCAGTGGGAATCTGGGGAAGTAGTAAGACATTTCCAGTTCAACTGGGATCTCATGTTTATCACCTGTCCCTCCACTAAAAACTTGAGCTTTGGGAATGTATAGGAAGCCAAGAAGATAAAGTGGGATTTAAAATGAGAATTTCAAAGACTTAATAGGGTAACTCAAACATCAAACAACAATGAAAATAAATAAGGAAATGGTAGACAGGCGAGGGAAGATCTTGGCACTTTTAACTGGCACAGCTATTTGCCCAAAAAGTAACATATTTAACAGGTTTAAGCAATTTGTGAGGATCTCTTTCGGTAACATTTTCCATAATCTGGGGAATAAAAAAACACAGCAAATTTTATACTTGATGTCACATGATAAAGTATGAAACCCATTCTCAACAGTTATCATTCCTCAGGTACAGGTAAAAAGCAAATATGCTGAACGTAATCAAGTAGTAAATAACATCTATATGTAACAAACACATATTCTGATATAGATTTAACAACATGTAACAACAAATACCAACATATCACTTGGGAAGGCTTACGTAAACTGAAGTGAGTTACTATGCAGTCCCACACTGTAGGAATAATTCCAAATAACTTTTATTCCTGAAATACCATCAAACCTCAATTAATCCATTTTTTGCAAAAAAGTTAATTAGAAAATACCATAAAAATAACAGTAACAGGTTTTAGGAATATGAGAATATTTTTAATAGTACATTGGAACTCCATTTCCTGGCACTACAGTGAACTATATGTTCAGAGAAGCTCTTCCTGACATGCATTTAGAAATGACAAATAAACTATGAAGTTAGGTTCAGAGACATGGAGAAGATAGATAATGAAAAGATCCAATACACTTGTAGTCAGAGGTCCATAAGGAGAAGGGAAAGAGAGTGGGGGAAACGTTATCATCATAAGTGATAAATGATGCAAATCCTTATATCAGGAAGTTCAGTGAATCCAAATCCAAAGTAAAAAAGAAAAAGAATAAGCTTACCTGGAGAGGCACATGGTAGTAAAAGAATAGCACACACAGAATGAAAAAAGATCTTAAGCACAGAAGGAATGAGAGAGTAGTCAGAAATAAATGATAATTAGATTTACAACTGAATTCTCAACACTTACAATGGAAGCCAGAGGATAATGGGGTAACATTTTCAAAGTATGAGACATGAGCTGCTCTACTATAATCGCTATATCTAGTGAACAAATCTTTTAGAATGAGGTTAAAATAAGGACATTTTCAAAGAATTAAAAAACAAAAGAAGTCTCTTCCAAAGACCCTCAACTAAATAAACTCTAAAGAATGGATATAAGAAAGAAAGAAAGAAAGAAAGAAACAAAGAAAGAAACAAAGAAAGAAACAAAGAAACAAAGAGAAAGAAAGGAAGGAAGGAAGGAAGGAAGGAAGAATCCAAAAGAAAGGTCTAAAATGGAAAAAAAAAAAAGCAAAGGAAAGGAAATGGTGAACTTCTGGGTAAATCTAAAGAAATACTCTATAAAAATATAAACTCCATCTAACTAACAGGATTAATAAAACTAGAACCAACAACTACATGTCATTCCAAGGAGATCATGATGGAAATTAAAGCACTCAAAGATCCCTTTACCGTCTGAGAAGAAAATATTAGTTAATTCTACACATTATAACCTTAAGTACTCATTTTATATTTAGTAACTTCATGGTAGAAAATTATTTCTGTTTAAATGTTTATTTATTTTTGAGAGAGAGAGAGAGAGAGACATACACACAGAGTGTTTGTGATCAGGGGAGGGTCAGAGAGAGAGACACACACAAAATCTGAAGTAGGCTCCAGGCTCTGAGCTGTCAGCACAGAGCCCGACGCGGGGCTCCAACCCACAAACTGTGAGATCATGACTTGAGCTGAAGTTGGCTGCTTAGCCGACTGAGCCACCCAGGTAGTCCAAAATTTGTTTCTTAAATAAGACATCAAATGCATACTACAAAGGTAAATATTGATTATTCTTACTAAAATAACACCTTTTCAGCTAAGAATACCATAAAAAGAATGAAAATTTAGGGAAGTTTGGGGTGGCTCAGTCAGGTAAGCATCCAACTCTGGCTCAGGTCATGATCTGACAGTCCTTGAGTTCTAGCCCTGCATCAAGTTTTCTGCTGTCAGCACAGAGACCACCTTGGATCATCTGTCCCTCTCTCTCTCTCTCTGCACTTTCCTGCTTGTGCTCTCTCTTTCTCTCCAAAAATAAACAAACATTAAAAAAAGATTTCGTATGTAGAATTAGAGAAACTTAACAGATAATCTTAGTGGAAGATGAGGAAAAGTAAGATAAATAGAGAGAGGGAGGCAAAGCTTAAGAGAGTCTTAAATACAGAGAAGAAACTGAGGGTTAAAAGGAGTGGAGTAAGTGGGTAATGGGCATTAAGGAGGGCACTTGCTGGCGTTGAGTACCAGCTAAGTGATGTGTAAGCGATGAATCTCTGGGTTCTACCCCTAAAGCCAAGACTACACTGTATGTTAACTAATTTGAGAATAAAAAACAAAAATCCATCATATAAAAATAAGGAAACAAACAAATAAAACAGTTCCTGAAGAAGAAAAAAAAAAAAGAAAAAGAAAAAATCAAGCTACAACCTAGGAGACTATTCCTAGAAAATATAATATAATTAACTTCTGTGAATCAATAAAAGGAAGACAATCTACCAGGAGGGGGTGGGAAAAAAAAGACCAAAAATGTGAACAGATATTTCATAGAAGAATTAACTTAAAGAGCCAAGAGTTAACTCAAATGTGAACAGCTTCATTACCAACCAGGAGAATTCAAATGAAATTATAATGGGATAACACCATACACTCACCAGACTGGCCACAGTAAAGAAGTGTAGATGGGTACATATACAAATGGGTGTCGGTATACTTCAAAGGAGAGACTGGGAATGGTAAGCAATTTCACTAAGAAGATTAGCATGTGCATTCCATATCCATTATATGTACTAGATTCCAACTCGTTTGCATGCCCCACAGAAATCTCTGGGCATGATTCAGAGTCACACGCAAAGTTCAAGGAGCACTATTTGTGAGAACAAAAAATCACCTAAATATCCAGAAGTGGTAGGGTGGAAACCAAGACTGTGGTTTATTCGTTTACTGAAATGATATGCAGTGGTTAAGAATGAATGAATTAAATCCTACAGTAAATCTCAGATAAATAAGCTTCACAGGCAAAACAAATAAATGAATATATGAATAATTATTCCATTTATATAAAATTCAAAACCAGACAAAACTAATGTACATTATATAATGTCATGCATATACATTCAGTTAAGTTACTATGAAAAGTAAGGAAATTATCAATACAAAATTCAGGATGTAGCTATCTCTGGTGGGGAAGAAGGAGACACAGACGGTGCTTCACATATTGGTAGTACTTTGCTTCTAATGTCATGTGCCAAGCACAGAGATTTTAATAATTATACTTTAGTGTATCATATGTGTTTTATAACTTTTATATGTAAAGTAGTTCCAAACTGAAAAAGTACATTTGATATTGTTAACTGTAATTTAATAACTGTAATTAACAACCTAAAATTCAGAAGATCAGCTTTCCTTTTCTTTAAATTTAGAGCTTTCATCAAAAATCCCTTTCAAAGAAACATGGGAAAACTGTAGGTTAAATTGGGGGATGTTCTCTGAGTCATACATTTTCATAGCATCAGTAGAATTAATAATGATTCTAGTTATACCAACTGAGAGTTGAAAATGTCTGTTTGCTTAATTATTTTAGTTTGTGGTTTGGTTTTATAGCATTTCCTCATCATTAATTATATATTGCAGTTGCATTATGCAAAATGAAAACAAACAAAATTAGAAATGGTATGCTTCATGAAATGCAGGACAATGTTACAGTGAGTCTTACCACAGTCATTTTTGAGTGTCTAATATTATTCAGTGACTGCCCTGATGTATCCTGATCTCAAACTCCTTTATCTTCAAATTCTCAAACTCTGTTCCTGTACAGAAACGTCCTCTGACTAACTCANGGAAGGCCCTCCTCTTTGTTACCTACCCTTTTCTCCAGCCCAACTACTTTTATCAAACTGACTGAACTAATTTATGAGGAAATTATTTGACCAATAACATTAATTTACAAAATGAGTTGTGTAATTCGCCCTACTTCCAGTCACTCATTAACCCTTATGGAACCACCTGCTTGAAGAAAATTGTGTCGGGGTGGAGTGGAGACAAGGGAACAGCACCTCAGAGATGCAAAGAAGACCCTGAGGCCTGGGAGCCTGGATGTAGTCAGAGAAGCCGCTCTCAGCCACAGTGTACAGAAATCCCTTGGGTCAACCACTAACTTCCCTTTTTACTTACTTCCTCTGTCCTCAAGCACTAACTTCACTACACAGTCATCTCTCCATTCTTGTCTCCTTCAGTTCTAACATAAGTTCCAATCTTTCTTTTCAGAAGTACAACACAGTCATTTTGGCACAGGACCCAGGTCCTCTCCTATACCCAGAGGGCAAAGCACTATAACAAGAGGAAGTATTTGAGTAATAGACAGCATAGTCAAAACCTAGCATTTTTCTGGGAAAGGCTGAGCTTTCTCAACATCTACATGACATCCCTACCCTCATCCCTCCTCACGAAGCTTTTCCTATAATCAGGACCATTCCAAGTGGATGACTTAACATTTATAAGCAAAAAGCTTCCATAGCATTCTAAAGTCACCGGTTCAAGTGACTAACAAAGCTAATCATAATGGTCTTGAATTAGGATATTTGAAATAATTTATTTTTACTTAGAGAAAAAAATCAATGATTTCAGTAAGTATCCACTGAGTCTCATATCTGAGTCTTATTTGGAGCATGTGATTAGCACTAAGTTAGTCTGGAGGTAGGGATGGGTTTGTGTGGTAAAGGAATAGGAAAAGAAACAGCGCCTTACAATTATGATGTTACACTTGAGAGGATCTACATATTGGGAGAATTAGGCAGAATATGGATAACAGTATAAAAAAAGTGTGAAATACTTGGCAATGGCATTAAAAAGTTCAAATGAGGCAAATCAGTATGATCAGAACTGTCAAGGGTAGACTTTTGAAAAGAAGTAAGAAGAAAGCTAAGATTTAGAGAATTGATGATTGGACAGGATCTAAAAAGTCAGAGAGGAGGGAGGAGGGTATTCCTGGCTGTAGAAATATAACATGAAATTAAGCTCAAGACTGTAGGAAAACCAGGGGATATTACTGTGAGATATGATGGGGAGTTTAATGGCTGATCCCATCAGCTGCTCTGATAAGAATATGAAGAGAAGGGTCACAAACACCCCAAAATCTGGCGGTTTCACCACTGAACTAATGCAATGTGCAAAGAATGCCATCTGACTCAAAGAGCAATGATTTGTACTCTTCTATCCTCTGATAATTTGCTGGCAGCACACAACTTCTGTCATGCCAAATTACTGCAGCCCTGAAGTTGTGTAGGAAAATCTGTGGTGGCAAATTAAGTCCTTGCCATCCTGAAAGAATTCAGGCATCCAGGACTGATTATTAACAACTAGAAAGCCAGGGAAGCAAGCAGAAAATCATCACCCTCTGAAGCCAAAGTCCCAAAGCCAGCAACCATGTAAACATTAACATTAGGCACTCTCACTGGAACAAAAGCATTCTTTGGCCTCCAGCCATGTACAATTCAGAGAGAGAGCGTAGTATGTAGGCAAACCAGGACATAAAAGAAAATATGTCGTTGGAATCCATGTCTCCACACCAAAGAAACACATAGGAGATAACATCCAAAATGGGACTCTCATTAGTCCAATACATATTGGCTTCCCGTCTGTATTCCTAAATCTAAAAAAACCAGATCTAACAGGGATTATGTTACTGAAGTCAGCATATCCCATTAAGACAAATGGTGAATTGAGATTTATTCAATGAGAGAAATAAACTGAAGTTCACATCTAAGATGTAGGAAGATTCACAGTTTTCATCCTGTGCACTAGTGACACATTCTACCCCTTCAAATTTTAAATGGCTTAAACAGTGCAAAGATTTGCAAATCTGGAGAAAAGGGGAGACAGAGTTACAAAATGAACACTCTTTTGTTTTTTTAACTAATAGTACTTATCAAGAAATGGGAGGGATTGAATTTTGGCTGCCTTTCAAAACAGAACTTTGGGGAGGGGCATGGTACTACTTGTTTGGTTTTACTTTAAAAGGGAAAAAAGTCACAGAAATCAGCACAAATTAACCTTACCTTTCAGTACCTCTAATACTGAATTCCATTCCACAATAATATTATTTTTCATTCCATAACAAAATAATAATAAAATAATAAAGGAACTAAAAGTAGCTAATATTTATAAAACACTTACATGTCAGTTGTTATATCAAAAATTTTAAAATATTATCTCACGTAAACTTATATCTACTATACTACGTAATTATTATCATCTCCATTTCACAGATGAGAGTCAGGTGAGTTACAACTAAAGCTCAGTTAATAAAGTGACCCAACCATGACCATAGAGCTAAAAATGATGAGGTCAAAAAACAAGTCTAAGTCATGTATTAAATTATATGTTATATTTATTCTTATGCATACTTGTTAACTGATATGTTCTTCAAGAGAGAATTGGGTTTTATATAGAGGGTCAACAATAACTTCTAGCCCAGACATTACATCAAGGAGGGTTACCTGGAGACCTAAGTAACCAGAAGGTTACTCCAAGAACCACTCAAAGCCACTTCCCTTTTACCACTCAGCTTTATAACAGAATAGGAACAGCCTCAAAACAAACATTTAAAAAGAAAAAAAGTGTTCCAAATACACCTTAATGAGTGGTGCGTTAGCACAGGGTACAGACAGAGGAGGTGGATTTTATAACTGACTCATCAAGAACTATTTCTTTCAATTACATTGTTTTTATGGTAAAGTGTTTTATTTATTTTTATTTTTTAAGTAATTTTTTTAAGTCAGGGTGCCTGAGTGGCTCAGTTGGTTGAGTGTCTTACTTTGGCTCAGGTCATAATCTCATGGTTTGTGGGTTCGAGCCCAACGTCAGGCTCTGCGCTGACAGCTCAGAGCCTGGAACCTACTTGGGATCATTTGTCTGTCTGTCTGTCTCTCTCTCTCTCTCTCTGTCCCTCTCCCGCTCACTCTCTCTCTGTCTCTCTCAAAAATAAACTTTAAAATTTTTTTAAACTTCATTTTTTAAAGTTTATTTTTATTTATACTGAGAGTGAGAGAGAAAGAGGAGGTAGGGAGGGGCAGAGAGAGAGGGAAACAGAATCCCAAGCAGGCTGTCATGGCGGAGCCGGATGCGGGCCTCAAATTCAGGAACTGTGAGATCACTACCTGAGCAGAAATGAGTCCAATGCTTAACCAACTGAGGCCCCCAGACACCCCTATGGTAAAGTGTTCTAATGCAGTTGATTACTAGATGATACCTTCTCTAAGATGCATACACGTTTTATTTTATTATTTTTTAAAAAATTTTAATGTTTTATTTATTTCTGAGAGAGAGAGAGAGAGGCAGCGTGAGCAGCAGAGGGTCAGAGAGAGAGGGAGACAACAGAATGTGAAGCAGCCTCCAGGCTCTGAGCTAGCTGTCAGAACAGAGCCCGACGTGGGGCTCAAACCCATGAACTGTGAGATCATGACCCGAGCCGAAGTCGGACACCTAATCGACTGAGCCACCCAGGCGCCCTGATGCATACACATTTTAAGTAAGGAATTGACAACAATGATTTCTTAAACAAGGAATTTTTCAGATGGTAACTTTTAGAATTATGCTATCCTGTAACTATGCAAAGTTCTCTTATCTATCATTAAATGTGACAACTAATAAGGATGAGAAGAGACAGAATATGAATTTAAATGTAGATTCATTCCTTGCCTTCACCAAAGTTTTACTTGTAAGTCATTTGTCATTCATCCCAAATTATAGAAAATACTAATTCTTGAAAAAATAAATTCTAAAACTACAATTTAAAAAAATTAACCTTATAGAGTTAAACTTTAAAGGATAGTGTCAGCCCTGAGGACAGTATATTCCTTGATACCAGTGTTTTGTCTGTAAGCCATACTGTATTTATCAGTCCACTAACATGTTAAAGCATATTCTGCAATGACAGTTTCTCTCCCAACTATAAATTCATTCCAGTATGAATTTATACTGTGATTCTGAAAAGCTGAAGTGACTTAGTTATATGATAAACTATATATCAATTTAGTAAAATGAAAGCATAAAATACTATTAAACAAGATTCAACCCATATGCCATACCCTCCATTAAAGTGCATCAGAAACCTTCTTCTACCCAATTAACAAATCCCTGCAGCGTCACTGCACTCTCTACAGTTGTCCAACGCATGCTATGGCTCCAGTACTACATTATAACAGTAGTTCTCAAACTTTACCAGGCAGCAGAATCTCCTGGAATGCTAGTTAAACTATAAATTGCTGGGACCCACCCTCAGAGTTCTTCATTTATTAGGTATGGGGGGGGGGTCAAAACTTTGCATCTAACAAATCCTCAAGCGATGCTGATGCTGGTGGTGTGGGAACCATACTTTGAAAACTGTTGCCTTTAGTGTTTGAATTTCAAAGTGTGGCTCCCACTATGAGACTATAGCCTCTAGTCATAGTGTCTGACACCAACACTTGGCATTTCATATGCATTTGTAAATAAGACAAGGTAAAAAAGACCCCTTTGATGTTTAAAGGAGAGTCAAATGGACGATGGGAAGGCTGAACAATGTGGGTTTCAATAATGAATGGATGTATCATCTATGAACAAATAGATGCTCAGTCAGCCAATAGTCTCAAATTCCATTTATACCACTGGGTAGTCAATATTCTGACCTTGTGAACGGTTTGTAGAAATCATCACAGTTTAAAAAAATACAAACTGTTTGAAAGCAATATTTGATCTAGCTCCCTCTAAGTCCTTTTCCAAAATATGCATGTACTTGTTCATTAAATGAGAATTTAGTAAACATTTACTTTGGATAAGTCAATGAACTAGAAAACATGAAATATACCTAATTGAAGAAAACATTTCTTCTTTTAATAGAAAGGGATCCAACAAATATACAATTCCAAGTATGGTGAGTATCATTGGCCTAAAACAAAAATGATATTCTAGAAACTCAAAGTGATTCAGGGTGGATTATGAGGTGGTTCTAAGTAGTTCTGGAAAGAGCTGGAAAATCATAGAAAAACAGAAAGCTGAGGTCAAGGAAGGGAAGGTTTTGAATGTAAGATTTGGGAATTAAAACTATTTGAACTTATTCTGATAGGAGTGGGAAGACAGCAATACTTTAGTGAGACTACAAGAGTTGTAGGCTTGAGTAGAAGAAGACTAGAGGCAAGAAAACTGGTGAGAAAAAATCTATTAAAATGATCTCCATAAGAGGTACTGGGATCTAACTAGGAGTAGCAGTGGAATACTAAGAAAGCAAAATCAGCAAATAAGCCAGTGATTGAGTGCTGAGCCAAAAGAAAGGAGAAATTAATTTAATTTAAGGATGCTGTGCCTTGAGACACATAGCATAGCTCAGTTGGTTAAGTGTCTGTCTTCAGCTCAGGTCATGATCTTACAGTTCGTGAGTTCAAGCCCCACATCAGGCTCTCTCCTGTCAGCAAGGAGCCTGCTCTGAATCCTTTCTCTCTCTCTCTCTCTCTCTCTCCCTCCCCCTCCCTTTCCATCTCCCTCTCTCCCCCTCCCTCCCTACTATCTCTCTAAAACAAACAAACTTAAAAAAAAGAAAACTAAAAAAAAAAGATGATAAGCCTTAGTGACCAAAATAATGGGGGCTCCATTTAAGAGGTAGCAAGAACAAGAAGATAAAGTCAATTTACTTGAAGCTATTGAACTTAAAACTTCAGGATCACTCACCTAGGGACTTTTCAGAGCCCTCGGTGGGGGAAGCCCTAGCAGTGTGTTCACGCAGCCCTGTATTTTTGTAAAATTTATAAGTCATTTCTATCTCAACTGCTTAAGCTTCTATCTCTTTCCACTCTAACTTTTCCTTGGTCACACTTCCAGTCACACCAGGTGGCAGTGGAGAGGTTGTGGTCATTTTTATTTAATAAGTAGCATTCTTTTCCTTAACTGACATTTATTGAATTATGTTAGCTTTAGGCCACCAAAAAACTCCACCCTAGTTTTTCCAGGAAAAGTTTCTAGTTGTGGGAAATATGTGCTCAGTTTTATTCTTGGACTTTGATGTACTGCCCAGAAATTCAGGTGGAAAAAGTCCAGCATAGATCTAAATATCCAATGGAACAGTTAAGAGTGGGGAAATAAATGAGAATGGCTAATGAAATCACTGAATAAGAGAATGCAGAGAGAGGGAAAACAACCTAAAACAGAATCTCTGCACCTAGGCAACAGAGAGAGGAAGGAATTGGGAGAGGGGGAGAGGATGGGGCAATCAAAATATAAAGAAAATGTTGTAGTTCAGTGAAATAGATGTCAAGGGAAGAATGAATAATTACAAAGTAAGAACACAGACTGGTCCCCTGTGCTGATAAGACCAGAAAGGATGGTGCTTGTATGAAGCTATTAAACTTGTAGCTTTTAAAGGACAGGTCCTATAGACTGATGGTCACTGGAAAGGTGGATGCAAATAGATAGGAAAGAAATATGCAATGACCTTCACGAGAAGGTGAAATAAAGAATAGTTTTCCTAAAGTCACTAAAGGGGAGTGGAACTAAATACGCTCCTGTTCCAGTAATAAACACATTATATATCCATTTAAATATCATAAAGTGAGTTAACAAAATTCTCATTTTGAGGAAACTCAAAAGATGATGAAACTTGTCCAAAGTCACACTCCAAGCAGGACAAGAATTCAAATTCTTGATTTGTTTAATTCCAAGTCCATTGCTTTACTCTCACAGCACATCTTAGCTGTAATCTATCTGTATCTATCTGCCCTCAATATTATTAATAGTATTATTCAAATTATTATCTGGAATTGAGAATCAGAAGAAGCTTGATTCTAATTTTAGGGATATTTTTGAGATCCCACTTCAATTCAGATATAAATGCTATATAAAAAGTGACATTGGAAAACCACACAATCATGGGAGAAAATATTTTCAAGTGACATATCTGTTAAAGGGTCAGTATCCAAAATATATAAAGAACTTATACAACTTAACACCGCAAAACCAAATAATTCAATTTAAAATGGGCTGAAGGCAAGAATAGACATTTCTCCAAAGACATCCAGTTAGCTAACAGACATATGAAAAGATGTTCAACAACACTCATCACCAAGGAAATGCCAATCAAAACTACAATGAGGTATCACCTCACATTTGTCAGAATGGCTAAAAACAAAACAAAACAAAACAAAACAAAACAACAACAAAAATAACAGGAGAAACAACGGGTGTTGGCGTGATTATGGAGAAAAAGGAACCCGCTTACCCTGTTGGTGGGAATGCAAACTTGGGCAGCCATTGTGGAAAAGAGTATGCAGTTAAAGAGTATGGAGTATGAAACCTCTTCAAAAAATTAAAAATAGAACTAACCTATGGCCCAGTAATCACACTACTGAGTATTTACCCACAGAATACACAAACACTAACTCAAAGTGATACATGTACCCCTGTAGTGATTTATAGCAACATTATTTACAATAGCCAAATTATGGAGGCAGCTTAAGTGTCCATCAGTAGATGAATGGATAAAGAAGTGGTACATATATATACAATGGAATATTATTTGGCCATAAAAAGAATGAAATATTGCCACTTATAATGACATAGGTGGAGATACAGAGTATGATGTTAAGTGAAATAACTCAGTCAAAGAAAGACAAATATCATATGGTTTCACTCATATGTAGAAATTAAGAAACAAATAAAAACAAAAACAAAAAAAACAAGCAAAGGAAAAAATTTAAGAAAATCGAAATAAGCAAATAATGAAACTCCCCAGAGCGGAGTTATGTTGGGTGCTGGGTTAAATAGGTAGGTGATGAGGATTAAGGATGAGTGCATTTGTGAAGAGCACTAGGTGATGCATGGAACTACTGAATCACCATACTGCACACCTGAATCTAATACAACATGTTAACTATACTAAAGTTTAAAATAAAACTTAGAAGAAAAGCATACTGTCATTACACTAATATTCTATGTGTTTGTTATGCTTTATTTTTAAACTGGTCTAATAAAATTTATAAACGTTTCAAAAACTAAGAATTCAATATACTGCTTTTCCTTCACTATTTTCTAATCTGTTGGTTCTAATAAAAAAGTGATCAGCTTTTCAAAAGAAAATGGGCAAAGACCTGGAATAGATATATTTAGCAGAGAAAATTTCTAGGTAAGATGTCATTTGAATATATTTTCAAAAAGAAGTACAAAGTAAGCATTTTGCTCTTCTCACTGCATTCATATAATGTTTATCAGTTTTCATCAAAACAAAGAAAAGAAGCTGCATTGTTTTATTTTTCATTTCAGGCACTGACTTTTCATATTTTTAAAATATATGTGTTCACAGTCCAATATTAATATTTAACACATTAATTAATGTATTATGAATACAGTGTTGAAAGATGTATTCAATTAATGCCAGCAATTACTAACAAGCAATTTCAACTAAAACTATAAAACAGTTTTAGCAGCAATTGCCTTAAACAATGCATTTTTCTCCCATTTAAAAATAATTTTCTTCCTTAGATGTTTACTGAGATTATTATATTGTACTTGCTGTATCTAAAGACAGCAAGAGCTTTAGCACATACAAAATTAGAAAGTACTTTATAAGTATTTTAACTTCTTAAAATAACAGTTTGCCACTAAATCAAATTGCAGGCTGGCAGCTGCAAAGTCAGGCTTATAATGAAAGAAAAAAAAAAAAAGAGAAAAGCTAAGGAAGCCGGGTGGTTATGAGAAAGGACCCGAGATTTTACCATAATTCAAGTTTACACATGGCACTTAATCTTCAAACACTATTTAGAAGTACTTACACATAGTTGTTTCTGTGTCCGTTAATTTTTTAGTTTTTTACCTTCTTGAATTATATAGAATTGATACTATCCTTAAAAATGCTTTAAAACATATATTCCATAATTCTTAGTCTTCTCTTTGCTAAGGAACTTCAGCCTATAAATATTTATACTGTTTTTCACTCTGCTTTGTTCAGCCAGAATAGACACAATACAATTTTGAACACACCTAACAACATGGCTAAAATTTAAAATACTGACAATACTAAGTGTAATGAGGATGTAGAAAACCTGGTACTCTCATACAATGTTGGTGGGAATGTAAAATCATATAGCCACCTTAGAAAACTATGGGACATTGTCTACAAAGGTAAGTAAACACCTATTCTTGAAATGAATGACTATATGTCCACAACTAATTTAAGAATTCTCATAGTCATAGTAGTCCCAAACTGGGAATAAACCATAATGCCCATTCATGTCAGAATCAATAAACACACTGTGGTATATCCACCCACTGGAGTACCACTCAGAAATAAAAGAGAACTAACTAATGATACCTTAACAACATGGATAAATTTCAAAAATATTATACTGAGAGCAAGATACTAGACACAAAAAGAGCTTATTCTTTATCATACCATTTATATGAAGTTCAGAACAAGCCAAATCATCAGTGATGACAGAAATCAGAACAGCAGGTGGAAGGGGTGTGTAAACTCTCCATTGAAAGTCACTGCCTACAATGACAAAATTGTTCTATGTCTTGACCCAGATAGCCATTATATGGGGGGAAGGAAATAGGTAAAATTATTCCATCAAATTGTGCACTTTAACCGTGTACATTTTGTTGTATTAAAATTATACGTCCTTTAAAAATTTGACAAGAAAAAAAAGATCTTCAGTATACTTCATAATATTATAGGCTACATATGTGTTCATACTTTCCTTTTAGGGTCCTTGTTTATTAAAGTGAAGCAGTCAACAAGATTCATACAACAGAGGATCTTCAAGGGGAGGCCATGCTATGGCAGATGTAAACAGCTCAGCACCATGGCTAGCAACAGAGGAAAGGAAGTATTTCCTAACATTTAGTTAGTTACCTCACTCGCTTTATGTTCAGATGTTCTTAGGAACTAGAAACTCTGTAATCATTTTCTACTAATTCTGCTACCCCCGTAGCACTCCCAAACTCCAAGATCTCACTGTGCAGTTAATAGCTTCCTATACTTCACTTGTGACCCCAGAACTGTGTGCGTGGTCAACCTGCTGACACACCTTGTCTCTTGTCATTTCTTTCAAAGTTATCTGACTAAATGCTGGTTCAGTATCTCCTGCCCATGGGGAAAAAAAAAAACCCTGACATGTAGACTCATCTCCACGGGACGGAGGGTAAAAAGAGGCTAAAAGTGTAATTAACAATGGAGGAAAATGTCAATACATTTGATTACAGGAAAATATTAAATTCCTATATATTAATAGAACAGTGAACAAAATTAAAAGAAAGTGATTAACTGAGGAAAAATGTTAGTTATATATACAATAAATTCAATAAAGGGTTAACAACATTTATACAAAAATTTTACAAATCAGTGCGAACAAAAGGAATACATACTCCCCTATAGACTGGAGGCCATGGTGAATAGGCAATTTGAAGTAAAACTGGCAAATCCACACATGAAGATGTTTAGACACAGTAAAAGCCCAAAGAGTATCAAAGAATTAAAACAATGAAATATGTTTTTTCTCCCTACAAAATGATAAAGACTGGAAATGGTAATTTTAACCTAGGATGGCCCGTGTGTCAAGAAATACACACCACAGGAGATAGTGTAAAACAATACCTTGGAGGCGTGGGGGTGGAATTCAGTTTGGCAATGAGTACCAAAAACCTAAAAATAACTGCACCTCCTAATTTAGAATTTTCCACTTGGTGCACAGCACAGCTATTTGTATTTAAGAATCATTCATAACATCAGTGTTTATAAAACTTTTAAATGGAAATAGTCTAAACATCCAACAACAGAAGTACTGGTGAAATACATACAATAGTGGAATGCCATGCAGTCACTAAAAAGTTAGAGCTCGGAAAGAAAATACTCTCGAAGAAAGATGTTTAACATGTTCTTAATTTGAAAAAAGGATGCAAAATGGCAGACAGTAAAATCTTACTTTTTAATGTTTCAAATTTTAAATAAAAACTACTAAAAATGCCAAAGTTTTAATAGTGCTTATGGTTATGGATGCTGTTCTTTTTTTTCTCCTCAAACTTCTGTGTTTTCCAAATCTTGTCCAGGAACAATGTATTTTACTTAAAAATTCAGTTATCTCTAAATGTCTGAAGAGTTTGACAGAACTTAAAGACACATGAAGTAGCTCCTCTTCCTTTTTTCATTAATAAAGGCAGAATATTAAAACAGGGCCATGTCCTCATGCTTTAGCCTTGCATCCCCAAGGATATTCACATTTGAAAATATTTCCTCCCAATACCTTTACCCCACCTCCCCCAACTCCAACACTATTTTCTCTCCATTAAAAAAAATCTCTGTAGTAATATTAATTAAGCAAGGAAACATTTAAAACTGTCAGCTTAATGGTGCACATAGGAGTTATGGTTGCTCTGAGTTCAAGGAAATTTTAATGAACAAAGTAGCTCAAAAACTGAAAGATATTCTCAAATTATAAGCAGACAACTTGTTCAGTTTCTGAGACCTTGTTTACTACCGTTGGGGTCACTAGGCTTAAAATTCTTCACAAGGAATGACGTGGATACGGTTAGATTAGTTTCTGGGTAACTCATGAGTAAAAGCTGAGAGGAAAGGAGTACTGAACTGAGGAAGAAACCTAGAACTGAATATTTAAACTTCCTGGGTCTCAGAGTCCTAGTTTTTAAAATGAGGGGTAAGAACTAGTTAATCTTTAAATTCCTTTATCTTACTCCCAAGTGTCTGATTCTAAAGATATATTTGTCATCCTCACACAGCCAAAAAGAATGAAGAATGATAACCCAATAATAATGTCATTTTTTAGAAAGGTATAGATGATTTAGGGAGAAGAAAGAGGAAGTTTATAAAAGATTTAACATTAAAAAAATCACAAACATTAAAGGAGATGAAACCTGGAAAAGATATTACAAAATCTAAAACATTATTAATAGGGTATGATGAAATGTATTCAGAAACAACACCTGCATCAAAGCTTTCATGGTCAAAAGAAAAAGCCTTTAATAGGCGGAGGAGGGGAGACAAGAAAGGACACCTTCATTTGCATTATTAACTAACCCCCCCTCCCCCAAATCTACAGATATTGGGAATATAAGACCAAAGAAAGTATAAATGGAAGGGCAAAAGGAGAAAAAGGAAATTGCAAACTAAAAATTTTTAAATTATCTATGTACACCTCAAAAGTACACCTATGGAGCAGAGCTGGCTGAATGCAAGGACATACTATTCCATGAAAACAAAAACTGTGAGCCTTTAAAGGGAACCTGCTGGGGCACCTGGGTGGCTCAGTCAGTTAAGTGTCCAACTTCTGCTCAGGTCAAGAGCTCAAGCCCTCCTGAGTTCAAACCCCATGTCGGGCTGTGCACTGACAGCTCACAATCTAAAGCCTGCTTCAGATTCTGTGTCTCCCTCTTTGTCTGTGCCCCTCCCACGCTCGTGCTCGCTCTCTCTCTCAAAAATAAACATTACAAACAAACAAACAAACGAATGAATGGAATCTGATCGTGGTCTACTTCCTGTTAGAATACTTTTTATGTATAACAGTCCTACCTAATAGAAATACAAAAGACAACAATGTGTTAGTATCCTTGCTAATATTGCTTAAGAGCAATGGATCACTAATGTGATATTAGGTTTGAGATACCATTCTCCCTGCATCCAAACGACATCCTTGTGTCCTCTGGATGTAAAACACTTTCTAATTGTTCATTAGACAGTATGTATTAGAATTTTACAAAAAGCTAGGAAAAGGTCAGCGGTTGACAACAATTGATAATAGTGTGAAGTCATTCCTCAAAGAGTTGTCCAAGAACCTTTACATTAGAATCTTAGAAATGCAAATTCTTGGGTTCCACCCCAAATTTACTGAATAGAATTTCTAGAGGTGCAGTCCAGGCATCCGCAGTTTCACTAAGTTCCCTCTGTGCTTCTAATACAGTTTAAATGTTAAGAATCACTGGCTTACATCAGCTTAAAGTATTATGATTTAAGTAACTGGGTCACATATATATTAAAATGTTTTTATTCTCCCTAAATATAATTTACATAGTGCTTTACAAACATTATGTCATTTATTCCTCACATAACATGGTTCAATAAGGACAGGGATTGTCACTTATTGAGAGGTCCAGCCAGCAACTGGTAGACTCCAAATTTCATGCTCTTTTAAAGCACAACAAATTTTAATGAAACTACCAGGACACTAAAGAATGAATCTCTAATGGTAGAACCACCGTCAATAGGAGAAATATTTAGATATTTCAGGCTATTTCTATAGCTCAAAAACAATAATGTTGACTATATCTTTAAAGTCAGTTCCAAGTAACAGTATGAACATATCATTGCTTTTATATAAGGAGGCTTTCTAGTAATCATTCTATAAACATTCATATACTTTGAGTATTTATTGCTGGGCATTGTATTAGGTGGTATAGCTAAAACAAACACCATACTTGCTGTCCTCAGGAAATTTAATCTAGGGGAATTAGAGGGCTGTTTTGAAAATGTAGGCAGTTTCTACAAACACATATTTTGAATGTATCTCAGCATGATCTCTAAACTAAATGGTAACACCTGGAAGCACTCACTTTTACCTAGTTGGGGAGCTCTCTGCTTCACAGGAATGCTGACCGTCTTGCCAGCCGGGCATCATTTTTCACACTACTAAAAGCAAAATACAGGGGTGCCTGGGTGGCTTAGTCGGTTAAGCGTCCGACTTTCGCTTAGGTCATGATCTCGCGGTTCGTGGGTTCAAGCCCCGCGTCGGGCTCTGTGCTGACTGCCAGCTCAGAGCCTGGAGCCTGTTTCAGAGTCTGTGTCTCCCTCTCTCTCTGCCCCTCCCCTGCTCACGCTGTCTCTCTCTCTCCTAGAAATAAAAAAAAATATATTTAAAAAAAATAAATAAAAGCAAAATACATTCCCAAAGTGATACTCTCTTTACAAATTACTTTGCCATCTTTGTGAAGAATCAAATGTTTTAATTATTAAGTTTTTTAATGTTTATTTATTTGGGGGGCAGAGATAGAAGGGGATAAAGGATCCTCTCTAGCAAGGTCTGCTGACAGCAGAGAGCCCGATACAGGGCTCATACCCACAAACCGTGATATCATAACCTGAGCCAAAGTTGGATGCTTAACCGACTAAGCCACCCAGGTGCCCCAATTATTAAGTTTGGACAGAATATCTCAGTTTTTCAAGTGCTCTTAAATAATTCCATACAAGTAATTTGGGTATTTTAATTATATGTGGCTTCTTCTCACTGCTCATCCAAGAAACATTACAGCATTAGTTAAATAAAGGTATGTTAAGCTGGAGTGTTTTCCCAGAGTTATGTATCCTTTTTAAAGTTATTTCAACAATGATAAAGAGCCAGTAAAAGTTCATTCTTCAAGCTGGAACCCTCATTTCTTTTCCAAAAGACAAACTCTAATGAGCAACAAGAAAATTAAACCATCACACTAATAAAATATATTAAAAACCAATCTCTAATCTTGACCATCTCACTGCAGGGGCCAAGGACAGGCTGCCCTAATGTGCCACTTTTGCATATTGGTTATTTTAAGTAAAAGTTACTTAAGAGACAGACAAAAGGACATTCAGAACCCCCCACCCCCATTTAACTGAAAACAGGAAATGAATCTCCCATGTAAAAGCTACCCTCTCAAGACAGGAGGTAAAAAGATATCCTTATCACCAAAGATAGGAAATTCAGGGACAGAAAAGCTGTATAAATAACTCTTGTTACCTGTCACTAATTTACTACTCCAGCCCAGATTCTGTTTAGAATTTTTACTAAATGAAGCTCCAAAAGTTAAGGTTTTTTTGTCCTGTCAATTTTTCATAGGTTTATTGTCTCTTCATCTAAAAAAGTATAAAAACTAACTGCCTTGGGGCACCTGTGTGGCTCAGTTGGTTAAGCATCTGACTTGCGCTTAGGTCACAATATTGTGATTCATGAGTTCAGGACCCACATCAGGCTCTGGGCTAACTGTGTGGAATCTGCTTGAATTTTCATTCATTCTCTCTCTCTCTCTCTCTCTCCCCCTTTCTGTCTCTCCCTCTCTCTCTGCCCCTCTCCTGCTTCTGCTTGCTCTCCTTAAATACACTTTAAAAAATTGGTTATTTATATTTGGAAAGGGAGATTAGACAGAGTGCAAGTAGGAGAAGGGCAGAGAGAGAGGGAGGCAGAATCTGAAGCACACTCCAGACTCTAAACTGTCAGTACAGGGCCCAACTCAGGGTTCAAACCCTCTTATAGTAAGATCATGACCTGATCAGAAGTTGGATACTTAACTGACTAAGCTACCCAAGCACCCTTAAATAAATTTAAAACACAAACACACACACACACACACACACACACACACACAACCTTCCTTCCTTGGTCATTTCTTTATTCATTATTTGGCCTCACTTTCATTACTGGGCCTTCATGTACACATAATAAAACTTTGGTCTTTTTCTACTGTTAATCTGTTTCTTGTAAATTTCATTCTTAGTCCAGCTGGAAGACCTTGAAAAGTAAAGGAAAAATTTTCCTTCCCTTTATCACCAAATACACAGTTTTTAAAATTTTATTTTAAAAAGTAAATACCTTTTCCTAGCAACCCAGGAGATCTGTAAGACTCAGCTCTTTCAGTGGTTCCTCTCCAGAATCCCTACTGAATCATTAGGTATACTCATCTCCTCGGGTTTCTAAGGGCAGTACACAAATACTCTGTGTTCACCTACTTGCGTGGCAGAAGCGGCATTGGCCTTTGGGAGCTAGCGTACTGTGTTTTAAGTCCCAGCTCTCCATTTATAAACATATGGTCGAGTCAGCCCACTTAAAATGACGGAGCCACACTGTTTCCCCAACCGCAAAATGGGGCAAAACCTGCCACAGGCTAATTGTGTGTATCATGTAAGAAAAAAACATGAGAAACAATTTTTAACAATTAAGAGCTCTAGATATGTGAAAATATAAATGCATTCCAACATGTCTCCAACACCAACAGGACGCTGGCCAGTTTCTTATAGAAATGTGTAGAGAACGAAGGCGTGCCCATCTATTTCATTTGATGGTGTAAATGGAGCCTCCAGTATGTCTGTAAAGCATTAGTAGGGTGAAAAAGTGATGTGTTTCACATCTTCTGCCTGCTGCTATGGACATTTGCAAGGCCTCCCAGGGGGCTGAAGGAATAGGAGGCAGGCAAGTTGAATTTTAGAGCCTGAGGCAGTAGAATGGATTTGATGGTCTCTTTCAGGCCCTGTGTCCTTTGGGGGTCAGTAAGACAATGTCCCACCAAAAGTAACAGGCACCTGATAAACACTGTTGACTAATGATTGGTGTCTGCATTCTTGGCACTCATTGGAACAGTGATTTGCTAGGAGAGTGTGGAAAGACCCAGATTTTGGTAATAACCTAAATATCTGCATATAGTGAATGAAGAGGCTGAATGAAAGAAATTATGTAAAAACAGAAAGTCAGTTCCTTACATATTCCTCCTTTATCATTTTCTCTCTGCAGATGCAGGACACTGAACAGTGAGGATATCCAGGCTTCCTAAAAATAAGGGAAGGGGGGAGCTCTGCCCTACTCTTTGGGGGCTTTTTGTCTGTCCATCACTCAGAAATGTATTCCTCTCTAGCAGCTGAAAGTCAGCATCCAGTAAGCACAACACTGTGCCTTACAGCTAAAAACTCAGAATCAGGTCTCTGTAGAAATTATGTCTCTGCTGAAAATTTTATCTCTGACTTCTAAACACCTACAGTGCAGACTGCCAAGGTGTGTTCACTGGTGCCCTGTTTTATGAATGGCAAGCTCTCCAGATGAAGCATCTCCAGATTCTCCAAAGTACTATGGAATGCATGAATGCTTAAGGTAGGACTTAGACTCATATGCTCTAAGCCCCAGAGGAGCCAGGCAGTGCTTCCTCCAAGAACATTCTTCATTATCTGTTATCTAGAAAGTCATCTTCATTTAGGGGAAACTTCAAGCTACCCGGTTTCATAGTGAAACTTGGTGGTGGAACTCCTACACCACAATAAGAAAACCTTTGGGGAAGAGCAATAAAGACAATAGCTTTAACCTTATCAGCTGCTTATCTTAAAAGTCTTGTTTTAGCTGAAATACTTCAAAGCATTTTTCACACTTTGGGGTGTGAAAGTAATGGGTCACTCCTTAAAGTTACTCTACCTCAAAGGCTACATTATCCCAGGTGACCACATACCTGAAATAAATTTGCTTCCAACTACCATGAAATTTTGCCTACCACACAGTCCCTATGATAGCCTTTTTTTTTTTAGAAGCGATAAAAAGAAAAAAAACCTCACACATGGGTATTAAGTTCCTGTTAAAACATTCATTTATTTTAGGAAATTGGCTAGCTACCTTTTAAAAGTAAGTGATTAAATTACAGTTGCTGGGCATTTTCATTTGATTTAGTATTCTCAAATGCTTATGTTCTCTTTAAATGCAAGACTCTTAGCATTTGGCTACGGCACAAGCCAAGTGACCATGGTAAAAGAAGTGACAGAGCGATTCTGGGCCAGGAAATACTGTTTCTCTTACCGAAATCTCTTTCAGCTGTAATATAGCCAGGTAAAGTTGGCTTTGTGTTTGCTGACATTTTCAGAGGCTGACTGGGCAAAAAAAAGTGTATGCTCATTTTCCTAAGTCTCTCATCATCATCAATGCTCTCTCCTCCCCCACCTTATCTTAAAGAATCCTCATGTAAATTCAAAAAGAAATTTCTAAAGAAAACAAATCCAGCACTAAGATGCATCAATAGCTTTTGCAGTTCAACCCTGATGCAGAAACCCTGGTTTAACTCTCAAAGGAATAGAGGGCATAAAAACTGGTGGTTTTAGGCATAATATCCTTTTGTTAGTATCTATGCCATCCTTTTTTCATGAATCAAATGCCAGGAAAGGATCTCAATTTCAACCCCTAGTCTTTATGCAAATAATCCAAGTCAATCTAGCATGATGAGAAGACACTCTATTTTCAAAGACTCCAAGGATAGTAGTGTTTATAGCTAACTTCAATCTTTCCTGTTTTTTCCTTAATGGAAGCAGAGAAGACCCACTGTTGGAGACAGGTTAATCCATTAGTGTAAGAGTAGCCACCATTTATCAGGTCCTGTGTCAGATGATTATATAAAGTAGTCTTTACAATAACCCTACAGAGTTGATATTGTAGGCCATACTTCACTCTCAAGGAGTAAACTTTTACTCTTGAGGCACAGAAAGGTTTAGAAACTTACCCAAGGTCAGTTTATTAGTAAATACAATGAGAACTTAAAAAAAAAAAAAAGAAAAGAAAAACGAAAAAAAAGAAAAAAAATCCTTTATCTTGCTACAGAATTCCTAGAATTTCTGTGGTGTTAATATAACTAGTATTAAATTGGAGAAATAAACAAAAAATCTCTAAGAAAAATGTAGATCAAACTTCAAAGCATTTACCACCTATTCTGAATGATTTCCCAACTTACAGTCTTAATTAGAAATGACCGGTAGAGGGGTACCTGGGTGACTCAGTCAGTTAAGTGCCCGGCTTCAGTTCAGGTTCTGATGTCACTGCTAGTGAGTTTGAGCCCTGTATTGGACTTTGTACTGACAGCTCAGAGTCTGGAGCCTGATTTGGATTCTGTGTCTCCCTCTCTCTCTTTGCCCCTGTTCATGTTCTCCTCTCTTTCTCAGGAATAAACATTTAAACAAAATAAAAATAAAACAAATGTCTGGCAGAAATGCTTCAATTTTTTATGTAGTCATATAATACCATGCATAAATAACCAACATAATTTGATTTTTAAGATATTCAAGGTTTTATATTTAAGAAACCATAATTAAAATTAGGATAAATACTCAAAGTAATTCATTGTCAGTCTTTTCTCTATACCCTGACTTTAAAAATATATTATTTTAATGTTTTATTTTATTTTTGAGAGAGAGAGACAGAGCATGAGCAGGGGAAGGGCAGAGAGAGAGGGAGACACAGAATCTGACAAAGCAGGCTCCAGGCTCCGAGCTGTCAGCACCGCGCCCAATGTGGGGCTCGAACTCAGAAACCACGAGATCATGACCTGAGCCAAAATTGGACACTCAACTGACTGAGCCACCCAGGCACCCTTAAAACTATGCAATTTTATTTAACCACTTATCGAAGGATTCTTTTCATCTCATAAGACTATAATCATATAATCAGATAAAAGGCAACTGTTCCTTTCTAATTGTAAATCATAGCTGCGCTTGCAAATTAGCCTATTATCACAGCAGATCTATCAATTTGGTGGAGAATGTATTTTCCAACTAGAATGAAAGAAGTTAATAAACATTAATAAGCATCTTTAATCAATCACTCCTTTACTCTTGGTGTGGTGGTGGATATTGATATTAATAAGTCATTCAAAACAGAGTGATGAGGAAGGGAGGCACAGAAAGCCTCCTGATGCCCTGCGTAGTTAAAAAGCATGATGCTTAAACACAAATTGGCAGGTAAGGATAAGGTACTAAACCTTCAGCGAATGACTTGCTGGAAACTAAACAAACTAAATACAGATAGTCATCCTTGGTTGGCCCCCTATGTACTGCTGGTGATAAGAGCTGGAAGAGAAAATAAAACGCTCAGTCAGGATAAATGACACTTGTTGGTAGCATAATGTAGGGGTTAAGAGCACAGGCTTCCGAGAGAGCCTGCTTGGGTTTAAATTCAGGCCCCAGAACTTAGTTTTTACCAACTTGTCATTCCTTAACCTTGGTGCGCCTTAATATCCTTATGTATAGAATGGGAGATTGATAATGACCTACCTCAAAGAGTGTTGAGGAGTAAATGAGTTGATATTTGGTTAAGGGATTAGAACAGTACCTGATGTGTAATAAGGAGTATTTATTGATTAATCAAAAAATTGATTAATTTATTGATTAATCAATAAATAAATTATGTAATTGGCCATTTACCACCACTTTCATAGCCCTGGTTTTGTTCTGCACAGGCGTTTAACTGGGATAGAATAAGAACTAATGAAATACCTCAACAATATTTTAGTCACTCCCTTACTATAAGCCAAGAGCTGAAATGATTTCTCACGTAAAGATAAACTTTTTATTTTATTAAAAAGTAAAAGCAACATCTTATGCTTAAAAGTAAGATCACCAAGGCAAAGGTTTTATAAGGGGCAAGTTCAAGTATGTATTGGTATGTATTTCAATCATTACAAAGATATCCAGACAATCAATACCTCATGCATATAAAAAATCATAGGCTTTTGTATAAAGATGTTGATCAGAGATCCATTGGCAGTGTTCTACTTTTGATTATGGTATGATAAGTTGTCCATTGCAGAATCAAAACCTCTACTATCTCATTTAGGACAAGTCCCAAAGAGAAGAATGAATGGGAAAACCAAACACATTATTTGCGTATGTAACAGCATGTCCAATTAACTACTATGCTGACAGAGATTAATTTAACGTTCATCTTATTCCAGCATATGTTATTACTCTGACAGTAGCTGTGGAAAATGACTGATACAGAGTATTGCAATTCTGAAAATGTTAAAGGTACACTTCAAGGAAACTTAGTCTGGAATGTTAGAAAAGTTTCATTACTTCAACTCTGGAAAGGTGTAATGTACAAAATGATCAATTTTCAGTGAGTATGTTAGGCATAAATAGTCCAACAAGGCAAGATTTTCAGAAGTCAATGTGAAATACAAAATAGACTACCAAATAATACCCTTCAAGAAAAAGAGAAAGCTCAATTTCTGTAATACACCTTCTACGCAAAAATTCTTAGATATTTAAACTTGTCATGATCCAGCCCTATTTCTCTACATCAGATTGTAACATACTTGATAATAAAAAGGCAATGCCACATACATTGGCATAGATACAAACTAGAGAATTAATCAGATTAAGAAAGGTAAAATCTTGAAAAAAATAAAGGAAAACTCATGAGGAAAACTACATACTTCTTTAAAACATCCTGCTGCATACCCAAATATAAGTGCTAACTGGATACTCTCAGACTCCTAGGATACTGAACTTCCATATTTGCCCTGGATGTATTTTTTTAAGAACCGCACTGCAACCACTCAGAGTGATGTGCTTTATGCTGGCTAACTATCTACACTGTAGATAATCCAATCGTAAAGTAAAAGTAAATTCAGGGGGCGTCTGGGTGGCTCAGTTGGTTAACTGTCCGACTTCAGCTCAGGTCATGATCTCACGGTTCGTGGGTTCAAGCCCCACGTAGGGCTCTGTGCTGACAGCTAGCTCAGAGCCTGGTGCCTGCTTCAGATTCTGTATCTCCCTCTCTCTCTGACCCTCCCCTGCTCACGCTGTCTCTCTCTTTCTCTCTCACATACACACAAATAAATAAAAAACATTTTTAAAAAGAAGTAGAGAATTCAGGACCCCAAATCATCTCAGTTTTAAGAAGCATCAGAGATACCACTACTGCTCAGTAGCCCTGCATCCTACAGTCATCTAAAAAATAGGCTATGATGACCAGATGGTAACGAATAGCCAAGACAGGCTGAACCACATAAATAATTACATGTACCAATGTTAGTCCAATGGCAACTCATATAATCAAAACAACTGTGCAGAACTGATGTCCAAGTCAGTAAATGTCACTGCAGTGTATTTTACCGTGCAGTAAAAATCACTTCCTTACCATTTACTTAAAAGTTTTATTTCTAGTTGCTAATTCCCAGATATATTTCATAATACTTTTTTCACCAATATAGTTATAGGAAAAATATGTATATGAATATACAGCAAAGTCCATAATGGGGTCACATTATATAATACATTTAAACTGGAGATCCCATAACGAAAAGGGGTCTAATATTTTTATTTTTTCTTTGTCTCTGTCAGACTGTCTGTCTCTCTCTCTCTCTCTCTCACACACACAGCTACTAGATTCATATAAGCTTCATATAAAACAATATGGACATAACTATGGGTGCCTGGGTGGCACAGCAGGTTAAGTGTCCAACTTCAGCTCAGGTCATGAAGTGGTTTGTGAGTTCAAGCCCCTTGTCGGGCTCTGTTCTGACAGCTCCAAGCCTGGAGCCTGCTTTGGAGTTGTGTTTCCCTCTCTCTCTGTTCCTCCCCTACTTACACTCTGTCTTTCTCTCTCCTCAAAAATTTTTTAAAAAATTAAAAATTAAAAAAACCCAATATGGACATAACCACATATCTTGGAAATCCATGGGAGAAATAACCTGTCTACACTACTTCAGTTCCAATCCACAAATCCCACAGATATCAAGTTCACAAAAATGACAGACATAGCAGTTTCTTCTTATCTGTCTGTATACTTAGTGATTAACAGAAAATTTGCTTAGGAATCAGCACCTTTTAGTGATAAAGCGTTTTTATCATAATTTCCATTATTTGATTAATAATACTATTTGTCACAGAGTATAATACTTTAAGTTGAATTTGAAAATGCCCCTCATTTATTAATCCATACCCATCTTACCACCTACTTTCAGCCAAGTATCAGAATTAAGTGTACTTTCCTCCACTGGAATGGAGATACAAAAGCCACGTATAGTCACCTGAAATTCTTAATAACTATATTAGTTAGCTACCTATTCTTGGCCAATTTTCTCCTTAATGAAGAGCTTTTTTTTTTTTTTTTTTTTTTTTTTTTGAGAAAGTAAATTGGAAGATGACGACACTAGGACAAAATTCAGGTCTTCTAAATTTAAATGCAGTATTTTTCTTTTTTTTAAAAAAAAACAACCTTGCCTTTTATCATACTGTAGTGGGAAAGCAAAAGTGCTGCAGATACTTATTAATTAAGTGACCCTGGCAGAACCATCGCCTCTCTAAATCTGCTTCCCTGTCAGCAAAATGGTTATCATGAGCCCTGTCAGGGCTATGATGTTGATTAAATGAGACACTTTACATGAGGGCTCTGTGGAAATGTATACTTAAAATATAGCTGTTTTTACTAAGTTTCTGTCTTAAAGCTTAGGGAATTCATTGTTAGATGATCAACAGGTAGAAAAAAATCTTGCATTTTGTAAGAGAAAGGAATATTTAAAAGGCTACTACCAATTTCTGTGCAGAGAGATATTGGACACCCCACACAGAACAAAAATAACTAGGGAAGATGACAAGTAATGGAAGCAGGTGGTTTTTCTGAGATATTCCTTAGGGCCTCAGCTGAAACAAAAGTACTAGGCAAGCAGCCTAAGCCTCACGCTCCCCCCGCCCCCATGGTTCCTGGGTACCTAAGAAAGCCACCTCTAACTAATGAGGAGGACATCTCAATGGCTTAAGGGACCTAAATACAAAATATGTCCAGTATGGTATGTTTAGGATCAGCAAGCCTCCAGGAAAAGACAACAGGAGTATTAGGATTTTAAGAGATTCTTTTAATCAAAGCAGTCTTAGAATTCAAAGTTGGAAATGATCTTAGTCCAATTAAAAAAATATGAATGACAAAAAAAAAACACAACAATATGAAAAGCTACGCTAGACATTGTTATTAAGATCATAGCACAAAAAAGAGCCAACTGTGTCTTTCGTTAGGAATGAGACCCACAGTGTTGGGTCAATGAGGCACTGACAGGTCTGTTTGAGGGTGGACACCGTCAGTGGCTGAGTAAGAACTGGAACTCACGTCTCCTGGGTACAAGTCTGTTTTTTCCACTTCATGAGTCTTCTCTCTGAAACCTCTTCTAATTTTTAAAAATTGTATTTCATCATGGTAAGAACACTTAACATGAGATCTACCTGATTAACGAATTTTTTAATTTTTTAACATTTATTCATTTTTGAGAGACAGAGCATGGCTGGGGGAGGGGCAGAGAGAGGGGGGGAACCCAGAATCCAAACAGGCTCCAGGCCTGCTGTCAGCACAGAGCCTGATGCAGGGCTTGAACCCACTGGCCGTGAGATCATGACCTGAGTCAAAGTCAGACCCTTAACTGACTGAGCCACTCAGGCGCCCCTTAACAAATTTTTTAAGTGTGCAACACAGTATTGTTACTATAAGCACAATGTGGTACAGCAGATCTGTAGAACGTATTCATCTTGTACAACTGGAACTTTATGCCCAGTGATTAGCCATGCCCCAGTCCTCTTTTCCCCAGCATCGGGCAACCACCATACCCTTCCCTGATTCTATGAATTTGACTATTTTAGATACTTCATATAAGTGGAGTATTTGTTGTTCGGTGACTGGCTTATTTAACTCAGCATAATGTCCACAAAGTTCACCCATGATATAACATACTAAAGAAGTATGTTCTTCTTTGTTAAGGTTGAACATTCCCTTATATGCATGTAGTACATTTTCTTTATCCATTCAATCAAAATCACACTGAGATATCACCTAATCACCAGATTAGGATGGCTGTTACCAAAAAGACAACGAATTTTGACAAAGATGTAGGGAAAATGAAATCCTTATACAACCCTGGTAGGAATGCAAAATAGTGCAGCCTTTGTGAAAAACAGATGGAAGTTCTTTAAAAGAAACACACAGAAACACACACACACACACACACACACACACACTAAAGCAACAACAATAAAAAAAAACTACCACAGGATCTAGGGATGCCACTTTTTTGTATTTATCTGAAAGATCTAAAATCAGGATTCTGAAGAGATATTCACACTCCCATGTGCATCAGAGCACTCCTCAAAATAGCCAAGATGTGTAAACAACCTAAATGTCTAATTTTTTTAAAACAAACATTTATTTGGGGGCCTATTATAGTCTGGACACTTATCAAAACCATGGTCTCATTTATTCTCCACCAAGATATGAATGATATTTTCATTTTACAGATTGGGAAAACAATCTTAGTGAGAATAAATAGTTTCATAAATTTATACAATGCTAGGAAATGGCAGCAGCCAGATTTTCACATAGATATGCTTCTGTGAATTATCTTCACCAGACCAAGCTAACTCAATTATTTTTACAGTGGTGTGAATTTAAGTCAGTGAAGGCACTGTCTTAAATACATTTGCCTTATCTGTTTTTGAAAAATAAAAGACTTTATATTTTGTTAGAAAAAATATACACAGCAATTTAGTGAAAAGCAATTATGCAAGGAGCCCTTTCTACAACATAAATATTAAAGGACAATATAACATAATGTAGATAAGATCCACTATGTTGATGTTTTCATTAGATCACTTCATGTTGAGTCTCAGATAATTACTACACATACATAGCTTTATGTTTTTTGCTTAAAAACTCAACTAGCTCAGAGGCTACTTGTTTGTAAAGAACACGTTTTGTGTAGCTGCTTAAAGATTAACTGTTTCTAACAGTAGCTTGGAATTTTAGAGCTAAATTGTAAACTTTCTCATGATCCTGCCTTGGGTATCTTGCTCCTCCTCTCTTCCCTCTATTTCCATTATCCCTATTACCTGTTCTTCCATGGTACCTGGTACACAAATAAAAAAACATACATACACTATATATTTTCCGAAGGAATAAATGGACAATCTAAAAATAAATAAATATATTAAAATGCAGGGCAACCAAAAGTTACCCTGGAGTCTTGGATTACTTGGACCATGACTGATTAAAAGCTTTTTCTAGAAATATTACCCGGCTGTCTTAAAATAGCATTGCAGTAATGCCTATGTTCATTCAAAAAAACCAAAGTAAGAAAGAGGTGTGAGATAGAAATGTCTAATTCAGCAGGATATTCATAGCCAAAAATGTTTTAGGTCACACATATGAATTAATTACCAGAAAAGGTAAGTTTTTCTTCAATGCTAAGTCAACTATATTGCAAAAGGTTCTGCTAACTTTCTAGGTTGCTATACAAAGGAGCAAAGGGATCAGTGTATCAGATAGCAACTTCTGTCCCTGAGAAAACAAAAGGAAAGCAAAACCCGCTTCAATGAAGTGACCAGTGGGGCATCAGTGAGGTACCATCAGCCTCACTTACAGCATTCATTATTGTTAATACATGTTGAAAGCAATATGCTAGGCTCTGGTCCTTGCAATGATTTTGTCTCCAAGAGATCAGCCATTAAAGCACATGGTAGACCCTCTCAGTTGCTCTGGGCTCTGGGCCCCGAAGCCTTGATTCTAATTCCTCTTTGACTCCGATCAGAGATTTGGCTCCATTTTCCAGTGTACCTATGGTGTGCCTGAGTATCCTTACAAGGAAAATGTTAAACTCCTTCCAAACCTGACTGCTCCTCCCAGAAGTTAGTGTATGTACAGAAGTGCCTCAGAAAGAGAAATGTTATAAATTAAAGATATAATTATTATTCTTATATAACGGCACTGGGCTACTTCAATTACAAACCACCCTTTTAAAATCTGTTAACATTTCCTTCTGGGAAAGCCCTTTTGCCCTTTAATATTATAAGCTAATCATGACAGTATAATTTCCGGAGCTCATATTTGTGGGAGGAGAATGGCTGGCCCTGGTATCAATTGCATGATGGCTTTCTCCTTCCTTTATCTCCTCAAACTACCGAGAGGCTCTAAGCTAATTTTTGAAAGTATGCAGAGGTTCCTAGGAAAGCCAAGAGTAGAGATGGGAACCTGGGCACTGCGCTGACATCATTCTGTGCTCGGCACATATAGCACATCGCTAAAGAAATACTAAGTGAACACACTGGTCTATTCTGAACTCTCGCCTGCTTTAAGTAGCATCCTTAATTATAAGCAGGCTTATTTTTTATCATTTATAGTCACACAGCTCTCTGTTTTTTAAGTAAAAATATAATTTTTATGAAGGTGTCCTCGTCATTTATATTTTTAAGTATATACAAAAGAAAAATGGGATTCTGTGGTGATCTCAAAACCTGCTTCTCATATGCATAAAAAAAAAAAAGAAACCTCATCATAATCTCTGCAAGTGGGTCAGCTTGCACAAAGATGCTCAGGGTAGCCATGAGCGCTTTCAACACCCTGCAATCCTTGTAAGTGACACCTCATAATAGTGCAAATGAAGCATAGCAAGATGAGAAAATGAAGAAGAATGAACCTGGATAGTCAACCCAGCAGTTTTCAAAACAGAGAGGTTAGATTCAATTTTATTCCCTAAAATACACCACACGATTTTTCTTTTATACATACTAACATATACAGTGCTTTCCCTATTATGAAAAAATGCTTATGATTCCAAGAAATTCTAATATAAAAAATAGGCTGGCTGGCTCATTCGTTCATCAACATATGTATGTTTTCAATACTCTCAAATTTTGAACTAAACCTCATTTACACCTGCCTTGATTTTCAGCTAGGAATTTATCATATCGTCAGTCAACTTTGCTCTTCCCCTTCACCCTCATCTATTAGGCTCAAAGATTATTTCCTCGTGGCCCCTTAGTCTAATTAGCTGAATATTCAGACAGTTTACTGACCCAGCAAAGTCAACATCACCTCTTTCTTATTAGGTTTCTTTTAAGCCACCACCCTGCCTGCCCTGCTTTAAGCCCTTCGGTATCCCCACCTCACATCTCTCCATCCCCCACCCTGAGAGGCTTATTTCATCCTTAATGTTCCCTGATTGTTCTCTAGCTAGAGTTAATTCCCTCTTTTCAAGGAAGGAAAGGACTGAAATATGAAAGATTCACAGCAGCTTTTGTTTGGTGGAGGCTGGCTGCTGACAGGTAAGTTTGTTACTCTGATTAAGAAAAGAAAAGAAAAGGAAAGAAAAGAAAAGAAAGGAAAGGAAAGGAAAGGAAAGGAAAGGAAAAGAAAGAAATCAGAGAGCTTCATGCAAAAGTATGTGTAAAGAGGGTGGAGAGAGTTTCAAAAGCAAACACATATGACCATACAATATAACCCTCAAAGGAAAGTTCTCTGACCCAAAAGAATAATACCAACTACTGCCCCCATACAATTTTCTCCCCTGTCTTCTATCCTTTCTCTTTTTCAATGATAGATGCGCTTAGTTTTTCATTCACATACAGAGAGACAATCACTATATTCTGGAGGGGGAAAAAATGTTTGCAAAGACCAGCAGACGGCGCCTGACTGGGGTAGGAGCTGCAGCGGCCGGGGAGAGGAGCGCCGGCTCTGCGGCAGGGCCCCTTGACGGTCTCCTCTCCCCATTTCCCTAGGGCTCTCCCCGTTCAGCTGCCTCAGCCCTCGGGAGAAGCAGAGCCACAGTAAAGGAGAAGTTAATATGCACAGGGGATTTTTAGCCAAGTACTTCCCTCTGGTACAATTAGGCACCCCATCCCCTCGAATACCCCCATCTGGCTCACCTCACCTCACCCACCCACGCTCTGTCTGCCCTTCCCATACCCCTACTGCCTCCCTCCCACGGGACTCACCCAGTCTGGCATAAAGGCAGGGCAGTGGGCGAAAACCGCACCAGGTAAACGGGGCAGCAAGGTCCAGGAATACTGTGAGCAAGCGGTGAGAGCGACAGAAAGTCCTTACTGTTTCACGGGGCTCTAGCCTCTCGGTCAGGCTGAGCTCAGAAGCCCAGGTGTGGGGCATCACTCTTGTTTCCATCCTAGCCACTTTTCACTGGAGAAAATTCTTGACCGGACCCACCTGGGGGAAGGAAGGGACGGGACTCCTGGGACCCATGGTGAGCTGTGTCTCGAAGCCACTCCTAACGAGGATTTGTTCTCTCTTCAGTCAGGTTAAGCTACAGCTTCTCATGTCTAACTAGAATGGTCCTCAGACAGAAAGCCTGTCCCTGGGGAAAAGGGCCATCCTGGTATAAGCAGCAGCTGCTCAGGGGAGACGAATTACCCAGGGAGAGGGGCAAAGCTGAAGGAAGTCTGAAAGAGGAAGGGGCCCTGCAAGTAAGGGGGGGGGGGAAAAGTGTCCAAAACTTTCACCCTGCCTTTGCAAGTAACAGACTTTACACTGAGAGCGAATAAACATTGGCAGTGGGAAAGACTCACAGAAACAGTTTGATGTTTTATTTATTGGCAGTTCAGGGAATCTGAAATAGGTACTTATCTGAAGATGAGAGGAATCTGGCCTTCCATTCTTCGCCACTCTGGAGAAGAAAGCTACCAGCCAAGGCTTTTCTCCATACTCTGCTCTTTACCAAGGAACTTGGGGACAGGAGAGTAGCTTTGCTCTAGTCTAACTTCTCCTCCAGGCAGACCTCCTGGCTTAGACCAGACAGCTTTGACCTACCACCCCTCTATGGGAAGCACTAAACTCTGAGTAAGAAGGAAGCAGGGCCTCCTTCATCCCAACAGCCTTCAAAGAAGACCCCCAGGGAGATGGGTTTGGGTAGCCAAACCTCTCCCTGCCCTGTTTAAAAAAAAACAACTCAGTCCAGTCACCAAGAAAGAGAAGTGCGTACGTGCGGGGATGGAGTAAAGGGGATGGTGTTCAGAGTCCTCTCTGAGCCTGGCGGGGGGCTGGCCGGCAGTGGGGAGGGTGCCTCGGTGACCCTCCCACCTTCTCCAGCTAAAGGGAAGAGGTAAAGCAGTTGCATCCTGCTGAGTGAGTCCTGGGACCAACCGCTTTCCTGTCACTGCAGTCTGGGCACACTTTGAAGGAATGTGCGAGCTGGAACCTCTCCCTCCCCCAGGCCTGGGAAAATGGGCAGGAGGTGGGGCAGCGCACACAGCACAGACAAAAGGTTCCGCAGAGCCCTCCTCTCTGTGGCTCTCCGGTCCCTCCGCTGAGCGCGACGCCCCATCCGGCCACACCGAGTGACCTTCTGGCTAGGAACGCCCCCTTCCCGCGGGGCCCAGGCGCCCGGCCAGGGACGGTCTTTAATAGGTGCCCACATCTTTTCTCCCAGCACCCCGACAAGAAACGCCCCTCCCACCCCTCACCACCAACACCCGCGACGCCTTCCCCCAGCCCCTTTCTATTGTCTTCAAAGAGATAAGTGGCTCCCACCAAACACACCCAAATGCACCTCCCTTTCTCGCGCTCGCGTGTGTCTGAGCCTTAGGGGCCGAGAGGCGAGCGCAGGGTGGGAAGCGAGGAGAGAGGGAGTAACCCGCGAGAACTTGGCGCCTCAGACCCACCGTGTCCGCCTCGCAAGGATGCCGGTGACCTGTAGATTGCAATAGGCACTGAATGATGCTTGCTGCTGCCATGGAAATGGTGGATGTGGTGCGCTCCCAAACTGGACGCCCCCCACGCCACTCCTAGCAGGCCGCTGAGGGTGAGCGGGACCATCCAGAGCAGGGCCAGGCGCCCCCCTGCGCCGCCGCCGCCGCCGCCCCCGGGCGAGCCCAGCTCGGCGCCGCACCGGAGCATCCTCTGGTACATGGCGGGGCGCCCGCCGAGGGGCAACCGCCGCGGGAGGCAAAGTTTGGGGCGCGGGGAGGGGAGAGGGCGCCGGAGAGCGGGCGGCTCCGGGTGGGCTGAGGGGCCGGCCGCCTCACCGCGCCAGGGCACCCATCCTCTCCCTCCTTCGGACAGTCTTCTCGGGGTCCTGGAGTCCGCCGTGCCGTGCGCCCCAAAGAATCCGAAACATAGCCGAGGCGAATGCAGCTGATGGGGTGGGGGGGGCTTGTCCGGGAAGGCAGCCCCGGGGAACTGCGAGCGCGGAGCGAGCGGCCGCTCCCGGATTTCCAGGGCTCCAGGTTCTCGAGAGATACTCCCAAAGAGTTTCGGGCGAGAGTGCGTGCCGGGGGGTGGGGAGCGGGGAAATTGTTTAAAGCTCCTCCCGGAGGGTCCTCACTTCTACATGACAGCCATCCACAGCGAATCCACTAGGTAAATCCATTTAGCATCGTGTGTGGGGACTGGGGAGGCCACTTCGCCGGCCCGACCTTCTTTCAAGGAAGCAGCAGACCCCATGGAATCGAGGCGCCCCTTCCCTCCATCCAGCCCCGGCCGGCTCGCCCGACCGCGCCAGCCTCCCCCGGGCAGCGCGCGGAGCAGCGGCGCGCATCGCCTGCTCCCGAGGCAATCTCCGCGTCCGCCGCCTCCTGACACTTACGCCCGGCGAGGGGGTTCAGAGCAAGAGTGAGCCTCGTGAAGGAAGCGGGGCTCGAACGGGGGAAAAGAGAGCTGGGCAAGAGAGGAAGCAGAGGAAGGAGTNCTGGCGAAGCGAGAGGCTCTATGCAAATCTGCAGTCTCCAAACAGCAAATCACTGAAGCTCGGATGCAATGCAGAGGACGAGCCTATGTAACGAGGGAGGCTGGTCTAGCTTCCCACAAAAATCGCCCTGCTTTGCCTCTCTCGTGCATTCTCCACACATCAAAGGGACACGTGTACCGCGATGCGGGGAACACCTAAAAAGCAACTCTCCCTCCTCTGCCAGGTGATCCCTCCGTCTGAATTACAACGGCAAATGGCACCCTTCCCCTACCCCTATGGTTTAGATGTAACCAGGGTCTTGAGAGCTCTTAAAAGGGAAAGAATGCGGCTCTTTTTATTGGACCAAACTTGTTCTGCCAGGTGTTCAAACCCAATCTGCTAAAGATGGCTTGACACCATCTACTCAAGCACCAGTTTTGGTGATCTGTTAATTACACATATTACTCCTAACAAAGAGTCCTCGATCCCACTACAATACCATATCTCATAGAAGGCAGTGGAAGTGCAGGGAACCAAAACCACGAGGAGAAGAAGAAAAAAAAAAAAAGAGTGAATCTGGCAGTCAAGGGAGAGACAGAAAAAGAAAGAATGAAAGAGAGGAAGAAGGAGACAGGTGGTAAAGAGGAGGAAAGCAGAGGAGAGAGAAATAGTGTGAATGAGATTGCTTGTACTTCAAACATTTGGGGGCCATTTAGGATCCCTCAAGACCCTCTACAGAAGTCTAGCTGCGATGATCTTTTGTAAGGGTGGAGTTCTGCCTTTCTCTCATCCTTTCTCATAAGGAAAATAGCACTAGGAAATTAAAAAAATATCTTAAATCTAGTGCCTCCAAGGAAGAGAGGACGTTTATACGCTCTTGGTAAAATGCAGTATCTTTAACTGAAAGCTGAATGTCCTGGATGGGAGACCAGCAAAGCCAACATGCACCTAAGAGTAAAAAACTAGGACAGCAAGTGGAGTTGGCAAGGAGGACCACAGTCAGTGGAGGCTAGCAGACAGGATTTAGGACTATGACTAAAATACTCCCCTGGTTTCCAAAAGATGACAAAAACCATGACATCTTTAGTGGCTGAACATTTTTTGTCCTTATTCCTACTTAAAAACAAAGGAAAACAACTCTGAAAAAGTGTTACTTCTTACTGGCTCCTTACTGTCTATGTAATCCCTTAGATCAACAAATACAAAGTCGTGTATCTGGAAGATAAAAAAAAAAAGACACATGCTAGGAGGATTTTATTCAAATCAGCCCTTCATGGAAGTGGCCATTTATTTTTTTTAATGTTTTATTTATTTCTGAGAGAGAGAGAGAGAGAGAGAGAGAGAGACAGACAGACAGACAGAGCATGAACATGGGAGGGTCAGAGAGAGAGGGAGATACAGAATCTGAAACAGGCTCCAGGCTCTGAGCTGGCTGTCAGCACAGAGCCCAATGCGGGGCTCGAACCCACAAACCATGAGATCATGACCTGAGCCCAAGTCGGACGCTCAACCGAGTGAGCCACCCAGGCACCCCTTAGACTTGTATGTTGCATCCTAGTTCCTAGAGTCCCCCCTGGGACTCTGGTGGTCAGTATGTAACCACAGTCCAGGAGCACACAAATCAAATCTGTAGCAATCCAGCATCTTACATTCCTGTCAAGCTTATGTGATTCTAACTAAAAGTAATAATAATGATTCTTCAGTAGTTCACTAAATGAAGCAGCTTAGCCATGCTAGAGAGTGTGCTTTTATCTATTTAAATACACCATGTCTCCCAACTTCCCACAGCTGCTCAAAGAGCAACAGAACCCAAATCCAGCACCTTCCACTATGTTCTGTTCCCACCCGTATCCCCAGGCCATTTCCTCTTCATTTTGTTTTTTTTTTTTTAAGCATGTGTATTTTAATTCATTAGCCAAGGGTTGTGAATATTCATTTTTAATATATCAAGTAAGCTTCAAAAGGAAAAGAAGAGGAAAATCATCCCGACAGTATGGATTTAAGACTCTAGGTAATACTCTGATCCAGACGTCTCACAGTGTTAGTATGGACAGAGTACTGGATTAGGTTGTAGGAAACCTGTGCTGCTTTCTTGGCCCTGCCATTTACTGGTTATGTCACATTAGTCACTTGGCCTCCCTGAGGCTCCATGGCTTCCTTTATAAAATAGTCATGTTCCTATCTTTCCTAACAATCCCACAGGGCAGGAAGGCTATAATGCAATATTTAACATGAGAGTACTTTAAAATATATCAAATGCTCCCCACAATTAAGGTGTTATGTCTCTCCTCCCATATAGGTCTAACATATTTGAGCTGATTAGCCTGCATAGTTCATTCATTTCCCTTCCTTCTAAAGAAAACTTAGAGCGCTGCATTGTTCTCGAATACCCATAGATCTGTCCATCCTCTCCATCTAGGTGGGAGATTCCTGAAGGGGAGAGGAGTCAAGTTTTCATCTGTACTCCTGTGAGTGCTGAGCATATGCGAAATATAAATCAGCCTCTTGGTACAGTCAATTCTCATTATACATTGTACACTGGTCTATAAAGTCATTACTGAATTAGGGAATACTGAGCCATTGTTCCTAGGGCTTAGGTTCCTACAAGCCTCGGGTCACAGCTTTTTCATCAACCAATCAATACATAACCTTATTTTATGTGGGTTTTTTTTTTCTGTTTAAAGACAACTTATTTAATATATTTGGTGTCTCATTAATATGGAACTCATGATCAACAGCACTAGAATTCAAGCCTGAATAAGCCTTATCTAAGGTACCTACTTTCTTTGAAAGGTGTACCACAGCCTTCTTACACTTAGGAACATTAGACAGCACTTCAGCCCTATGTTCAAGAGCCATTTTATTTATTTTTAATTTTTTTTAATGTTTTATTTATTTCTGAGAGAGACAGACAGACAGCATAAGCAGGGGGGTCAGAGAGAGAGAGAGAGAGAGAGAGAGAGGGAGAAACAGAATCTGAAACAGGCTTCAGGCTCTGAGCTAGCTGTCAGCACAGAGCCCGATGTGGGGCTCAAACCCATGAACCGTGAGATCATGACCTAAGCCGAAGTCAGACACTTAGCCGACTGAGCCACCCAGGCGCCCCATTCAAGGGCCATTTTAAACAGCAAAATCACCAAACCAAAACAAACAAAAAACACGAAAATGTGAAAAGCATGGCACTAAGTAGAACAAAGAAAGCACTCGTTCATTTATGAGAGCTAAAATGAGAAAGCAGAGTGTTGCCTTGTTTGACCTCAGCTTGGAGTGGGTGTTAGGGACTCAAATATTTTGCCACTGTGCACATGTCTGTTAATGACCACTGTAGTGTCACTGAGATTGATTTGTGGGTTACAAATTTTAGTGAAGAAGTGAATTCATACCTGAGATTAACGAGGATTTACTGAGTTTGTTATTCTCTTAAAAAACAAAGAAGGATGGGGCTGGGGCTTCGGACAGTGATTTATATAAATTAAAGCCATGGGATTAGAGTAAGTAGAGAATTCTGATGAACCTTCCCAAGAGCATTCCTTGAAGAAGAGATACTACTTCCTGTCTTACATTGTCTCTGGCCTAGGGATATAAAGGTAGGGTTAGTGAAAGGATAGGCCAGAACTCTCAGTTTTACTGGAGTCTCAAGAGCTAAAAACAAAATATTTACAGCTGCCTTGAAAGAAGAAACGGTAGCTACAGTTTGCAGGCAGATGTCTAGGGTACCTTCGCAATACCTGGGAGGTTCCAGGGTGGATGCTGTGATCCTGATGCTGCAACACTCATTATAAATGGTTGTAATTTGGTGGAATAAGGGTCCACTCTCTACCTAGAAAGTGGTGAACAGTCTTGTGAACAAACTTTTGCCTAATCTGAATGAAGTCAGTAAACCTGGTGCTATTCATTCTGTCTCTTCAGCTGATCAGTCCTTGTGGTTGGAACTGCATTCTTTAAAGGAAACTGAGGCAGCCTCTGACAAACTGTTGTTAGGTGAGTTCAGAATTGGTTGGAGGAGACATGGTGCTTGGCTGCCTATAATTTACTCTTAAATATTTCAGTATAAACAGTGTAATATAAATGAGTGTTAGTGTTCTGTGTCAGCTGCCTTCATCAGGGATTTATGCTCCAATGTCCCAGACAGAATTATAGAAGCCTGAGGTGGCTTCTAGGAACCCTGGCTATCATCATCTCCAATCATGATATGGCTTTGCTCATTACTTACAATGTATGTTGAAAAAAGGTTCTAATTTGTGAAATAAATGTAAAATTGGTGTAATGGAGGTTAGGAATGGGTTCTCTTTGAGATGTTAGTAAGAGCCAAGATCAGTGGATTGGCCAAAATAGTTTTTGCTTCCACTTGAATAGAGTAGGTGAATCTCAGAGGTCTTTCACCCTTTACCAATAAGGAATAGTGCCATAATAATAGTATTACTAAGAACTAATACATTTGTAACTGGCACAAGTCTGAGAGATGTAAATGTATTTGTTCATTTAATCATCGTAAAACCATATGAAGCAGATGCTATTTTTGATCCTTAACAGACCTTAGTCACCGAATTCTGACAGATGATGAGCCGGTTGCTGCCATATTAGCAAAATACTGCCATATTTGTAACACCTTTTTTGTAAGGTATTTTTCATGCACCTAACAGAACCAAGAGTTGGAATTTCATCAAGCTTCCAGAACAAGCTATAAGATTTTAGGGCTACTTATTAACAAATGTCTGCTTCTGTAGCAGAAGCTGATTTACATTTTACATTCACTAAGGCCTGCACTTTTGAGAACTCTTGGAAGAGTGGTTAACCCTCCCTTG
Source organism: Crocuta crocuta (assembly GCF_008692635.1). Taxonomy (NCBI): domain Eukaryota; kingdom Metazoa; phylum Chordata; class Mammalia; order Carnivora; family Hyaenidae; genus Crocuta; species Crocuta crocuta. The sequence continues at coordinate 16,013,646 of NW_027551558.1, forward strand.
CCTCTAACATCTGTGGCTACTGGGATCTACCAAAAGTACCTAATAGCTGTGCATGGAAGATTGTTCTAGACCCATTCACAGCTAATAATGTATAATGAACAAGAAAATCAGGGAGCCTAACTCGGACAACAGTGTTAAGAAATAAGAGATGGCGGTGCCTGGATGGCTCAGTCAGTTAAGCATTCAACTTGGGCTCAGGTCATGATCTCACAGTTTTTGAGTTCAAGTCCTGCTTCAGAGGAGCTCTGGCCCCACTTGCGGGGAGCTCAAATCCTACTTTGGGCTCTGTGCTGATGCTGACAGTGAGAGTCTGTATGGGTTCTCTCTCCCTCTCTGCCCCTCATTCACTCGTGCTCTCTCTCTCAAATATAAACACATAATTTTAAAAAATAGAATATCTTTAAAAAATAAATGGGAGATGGGTTTGAAAACTGAGGGGGTGGAAACAAAGGAAATGGAAGGAGAGAGGCAAGTGAGTGGAAAGGGGAGTGTGCAGAGAAATGGAGAAGGACAGGTCATTTCAAATTATTTTTTCATATTCCAAAAATCAACCTTCTGTCTCAAGAAACAGGGTGGTTGTCAGGCAGACACTTTCAACCTTTTCATGTTTCCCCTAAACTTAATTGGAAATTCTTATAGCTCAGTATCACGCTTTTTAAATAGAAAAGTAGACACTAAAAGAAGCAGAGAGGAAGTATATTAACACCCAGAGGCAGCACCAATATTTTAAAAATTAAAAATGAAGAGAGTGTCAGTCTTGCATTTTGCATTTCTACTAATGTCAGCACAATGAAAAGACAAGCAGACCCCACATCCATCTACAGGCATTTCTGAGTTGGGACCCAGAAAGTAGAAAGAGGTGAAGACTCAAAAGAGGGTGTCCTCTGTGAAGCTGGAGAGACAAGCCTCTGACCCTGTTACCTTTCTGGGTTAGTGCATGTCCCTATGGGCATTCTGAGAAAGAATCTGAATAGGAGAGCAGGAGCGTCGAGAGTAAAGTAAAACCAACCCAGCCAACCAGCTAACTAATCAAACAGTGAAAACATTAAAAAAAAAAAAAATACTGGGGCTGAAAGCATTCCTGGAGATTTTGTAGTGCAATCTCTTTTTTATTCAGATGATAAACTTGAGGCCCACAGAGGTAATAATCTTACTGAAAAGTTTCGTTTATTTACAAAGTGTTTTCTTATCTGGAAGCATAATTTCATCTCCCACCACATGTAGATCTAGATTGGTGAATTCAGTCAGTGTAGCTATTACCTAGAACCTCCATAGTGGCCTAACCAAAGAGGGGATGGAGATAGTGGGAACTGAACACAATACCCAATTCACTCAGATTAAATTAAAGCTTGGATGCGCAGTTTGTTTTGTGAAGCATGATTAGATTTATTCATTCGAGGTTAGTTGTATTTAGGACTGAAGTATTTTACTGTCTCTATCTTTTCTCTTGCCCTATTTAATAAAAATTTCCCTTATGACTTCCTACCTAAAATTTATTGCCTATGCACTCAAGTGGGGTTATAGAAGTCTCACTGCAATAGGTGTTTGTGTTGTAGGTATTGCTTAAGCATCACCTTTCAATCACTGTCATTGTAATTGTTTGTGTAGTTATTTCCACCAACTTGTGTTGCTGACACACTCTTCCAAGGTTCATACTATGTGATTTGAATATATTCTTAATGTAGTAGGTCACGTGGCTTGAATGCCAGACTGTGAGTCTGAATCCATTGTTATTATTCATGTGACATTGGGTTTAATGGACCCTTGCCCCAGTTTCCTCATCTGTAAAATGATTATAACACTCTGTGTAATGGAATTGGAGCAGTTTCTAAAATGTATTAAGCACTAAATGAAAGTTACTGTCATTTATTCATATGTACAGGTTTTAGACAGGTGCTACAAACATAATGATAATGAGCTGTAACTGATTTTTAATTTAGTCCTATTTCAAACTCTTCCCTACTCAGTCTACAGTCCAGTTTGGCCACCTCCCAATAATTTCTTAGCTTAGTGTCTATTTCTCTGTGGTGCTCAAACTTTAGTGTGTGGAGAATACTAGAGGATTTGTTACATCATAGATGGCTTTGCTTTTGATTCACTTGATATGTAGAGGTTCTGAAAATTGCATTTTTAACAAGTTCCTAGGTAATGCTCATATAGCAGGCTCAGGGGAACCAAATTTTCAGAACCCATACTCCATCTAAATGTCAAAGTCTCTGCCAGAGATTTTACTAACCTACACAGGGCAGACTTTCTAATTAAGCTCCTTACAATAACCACACCTTCTTAGCAGTTTACTCAACACAGATGATAGTGGTGCTCCCAGATCTCTTCTTTAAAGCATTCTTTAAAGACTTCACAATGTCTGTTGTATAACCCTACATGTTATCACCTCACACCTTTCCTTTACTCTGCTCAGAAAATAAAAAATAAAAATAAACTTAAAAAGGATTCTTTTCCTTTCCATCTCTTGTATTTGAACCCGTCTTTGATCAGAATTGCCAATGGCTAGAAACAGGAACTCAGGCACTACACTAGGGTTCTATTCTGACTCTACTAACTGAGTCATTTAAACTCAGTTTTCTTACTTTTAAAAGGGCTAGGGGCACCTGGGTGGCTCAGTCGGTTGGGCATCCGACTTCGGCTCACGTCATGATCTCGTGGTTCATGGGTTCAGTGCCCACGTCGGGCTCTGTGCTGACAGCTGGCTCAGAGCCTGGAGCCTGCTTCAGATTCTGTGTCTCCCTCTCTCTCTGACCCTCCCCTGCTCACACTGTCTCTCTCTCTCCCTCAGAAATAAATTAAAAAAAAAAAACATTAAAAATATTTTTAAAAAAGGGCTAGAAAATTGTAGGATTGTTGTGAGGATTAAATGAGTTGACAGATGTAAAGTACTTAGAATAGTGTTTGGAACATAGTATATGTGTATTAGCATTTACTTATTTTTCAATTTTATTTACTTCCCTACTTAATTTATTGAAAGGGTATTCCTTTCCTCTTCTTTTATGACATGAGGAAATAAATCAAAATTTATGATGGGGCGCCTGGGTGGCTCAATTGGTTAAGCATCCGACTTCGGCTCAGGTCATGATCTCACACTTCATGGGTTCGAGCCCCGTGTCAGGCTCTGTGCTGACAGCTAACTCAGAGACTGGAGCCTGCTTCAGATTCTGCATCTCCCTCTCTCTTTGACCCTCCCCTGCTCACGCTCTCTCTCTCTCTCAGAAATTTAAAAAAAAAAACTTAAAAAAAATAAAAATTTATGAGAACATTTCCATATAAAACCTAACACTGGCCATCCAAGAGTTCATACCATAAAACAAACAAAAACACAACAAAAATACAAGTCCCTTTAAGGTCCTGTCTTATCATGCCTCCAGTCAAGCAGCATCAGCTACAGGAAATATCAATGACCCAAAGGGCAACCTGGGATCTGTCTGCCTGCACTCAGCAGCAGGAGATGGAAGCATGGGATTGTTGAGAATGGCGCTAAACTTGGCAGGACAATTACAAGGCAAGTTAGGGTGACATGAAAACTGAAACAGAAGGGCACCTATGTGGCTCAGTCGGTTAAGCGTCCAGCTCTTGATTTCAGCTCAGGTCATGATTCAGAGGTTCAAGGCCCACATCTGGCTCTATACTGACAGCACAGAGCCAGCTTGGGATTCTGTCTCCCTCTCTCTCTGCTCCTCCCCCACTTGCTCTTCATCTCTCTCTCTCTCTCTCGCTCTCAAAATAAGTAAAATAAACTTAAAAAAAGAACCTGACATAATTTGTGAGTTCCTTAGTAAATATAGATATTCAAATCCAAAATTGGACATTATACACATACCGTAAGTTCAATTTTCTGAATATCCAAGCACTTAGAGCATGAACTGATTTGACCTATCTTTATGAATATATGTTCTGGAACATATAGTGTCATTTGAGTGTGCAGAAAGGAATTTAGTCACGCAATTTGAATTGACTCTCTAAATAGGTTTATCTGGGGTCTATAATCTAATCCCTTTTCAATTCTCTACAAATATATTAGATTACACATTTTGTCAAGAATGATTTTTTGATGTCAGTATTACAGATAAATTAGCATCGCTATCTTGCTACAAATACCTGTTTTCCAGGTAAAGTCAAAGTTCTTTCGCATGGCATATGAAGCCCCTCAAAATCTGCCTCTATGGTCTTACCTTTCTTGCAACTTCTGTCACTTCCCCCATAAACAACCTTGGTTCCAACCACATGAAATTCTCTTCTCTCTAAGCACACTGCACACTTTTTCACTTCTTTGCTACTGCCCATGCTATTCCCTCTGTAAAAAAAAGATCTTTTCTCTTTCCTCTCTCTCTTCAAATCTCCTTCATTCTTCTACCAAACACATATATCTCTGTTGGAACTTTTTCTGAACTTTGTGACATTTGCTACTTTCTCAAGTATAGACTACCACAAATACCTAAAAAAAAATACCTGGGGTATATAAAGTGGTATATCCACATTCTTGCTGAGCTGAATGGATAAAGTATCAGAGTAAATGGTTAAGTCTATCTCCATGTTTAGGAGTTTAACCAAAACCAACAGACAAAGGAAGCAAATCATCTTCAATTTATCCTTACAGGCTTTTGGTTAGTTCTTTTATTGCCTAAAGCATATAGGAAATTTAGGCTGAACTATGGTATGAATGCTAAATAAATTGATTTTGAAGAATAAGGGAATTCGTTGTCATACTTTCCTATTCATGCTATAAACAGATATCTTTCTTTCTTACACTATGTAATAGGACACAAAAAAAAAAAAATACCACCAAGCAAAGATGCTGGCTGCCAAGCTGAATTGCAGAGCAAACATTTATAGGCAACTTATAAATCCTTGAAAATAGGATTTTATAATGGAAATACTGGCACCATTTTAACTACAACCATTCAAATAACATCACTACAGCAGAATTTATAATCTAATATACTTGTTCTGGGATGGATGAGACACTAAGCTATAGGTGTCAGAAAACTTTCAGTGGCTCCATTCAAACTACATGATGATTCCAGAGTTGAAATCTCTGAGAATATTTATTTCAAAATGAGTATTATATGCTCCAAAACATTTATTCTTAAAAGATAGATTATATTTTTATACTTGTATAAGAAATATATGACCTCTGAGGCATTTCAAAAAATCATTAATCACTGGTGCTTTTTTTTGTCTTCCTTTTCTTTGATGAAAGAATTACTTTCCTCAGATTTTGTCTGTTCTCTTACTGAGATGATTCCCCCAGAGAACTGTGTGTTTATCTTGACAGGTGTTAGTAGATCTGTAGACCTCTGTGGAATTGTTCCTAGTTGCATTGAGGTACAGTAGAAAACGTTACATCTGCAGACTAATGAACTTACCTTACCGCATTCTAAATAAAATAAACCACACAGCGAGTGAAATTAATCTACTAATGTCTTCCTAATGAAGCTTTCATTAGGCATATGGCATGGTCTTCAATATTTAACACACGGTAGTATTAAAACAAAGAATATGTGATGATTTTTAAAATACATACCTGATGACTGCCTCATATATTATTTTCCAATGAACTAGTTTAGCCTCATTTTACTTTAGGTGCTTAATCAAAGAGCTACAAGAAACATTTCAAATATTTTATATCCAAATGAAGAGAAGAAATAAATGTCTCATCTACCTTTACCCTTAAACAATTAAAACTAAATTTGGTATTCTAATTTTTTATGTTTATTTACTTATTTTGAGAGAAACAGAGACACCACAAGTAGGGGAAGGGCAAAGAGAGAAAGAGAGAGAGAGAGAATCCCAAGCTAGCTATGTACTGCCAGTGCAGAGCCAGATGTGGGGCTTGAACCTACAAAGCTGTTAGATCTTGGCCTGAGCTGAGACCGAGAGTCGGATGCTTAACTGACTGAGCCGCAGAGATGCTCCTGTGTTAAAATTTTTAAGAGTGGAGAAAGCTTTCAATTTTCTGTGCAATGTAAGTTTTCACTCACAATAAAGTTTAGGAGTGACATATTGAGAATGAAACTACTTTGGTCCAATTCACAATGTTTTGCTTTAAAATAATGCTACCTACTTGCACAGCAAACGCCAGATTCAATTGTGGTGAGAGCTGGGTACTTTAATGGCCAGTGGAAGATCAACTGCCAACACGGATGCCTTCATATCGCCAATATTTTGATTTTTCATTTGTCAAGGAAAATAATTAAAGTATCTATGTCAAAAAAAAAATCCTCAGTTTTGGAGCATGTGCTGTTTCTATCCATCTAAAATCTGTAGTGTCCTATAGAGGAGCTACACATAAGTGACATCCTCATTCTTACACCCTGCCAAAGTTAATTTCTCACTTCAGGTTCCCATGTGAACCTGCTTTGGTATAATCACATTTGTCCAACTGAGACCTGAAGATCTTCTCAGTCATGCATTTTACTGTTACTATTTGAATTTACTTGTTTCAACTATTATTTACTGTCAGCCAGTAAGAGGTAAAGGAAAAAAAATTCAAACATGGTAAAAGAAGAGTAAAGGTGGGTCTTTTCTCCTCCCACAGTAGCAGCCAGAAACAGTATGAAAGCAATGGATCACGAAGAAAAGCAATTTCCTACTTGAGGGATTAGACAGCACCCTCTTTTGTACTGTTAAATCAAAGTTTTAGTTATGTTTTCAAGTAATACTGATTTTTTTCAATTTACATGAATGGTCTCTAGAGAAACTGCAAGAGACCCCCAAACACATACCCTTTTAGCCACTCAATAGAAGAGAGAGAAGGGCGGGAAAGCCTCCTTTATGCTGCACTGCTTTGAGCGAGCCTTTTACACAGCATGGGGGGAGAAAAAAGGAAAGAAAAAGAAGCAAACAAAAATCAAAACTGCTACACAAGCTAAGGATATTCAGCTTAACAAGGAAGAATCTGAACTAATATGTGAGGCCTTTTTCTTTCCTTTCCTTAGGAAAAATATAGGTGATTTCTGTTTTCAAGCCGCTCCCATTTGCTAGCATTTGAAAATCGAAAACTATGTAAATTTCAGCAAATGTTTGCTTTACCTTTTAGGTTCACAAGAATATTAACCACTGCTATCAGTCAGTATTACATTCTGATTTGAGGAAATTTGTAGCATAAAACTGTACCCTGGAATATCATGTGCAAATCTTACTTTAAAACGCATTTACCTTCCAGGAGCAGTAACACACACTCTTAAGTAATAAGAGCAAATAATAGTTCCATGTATAAAATGTGAGGAAGAAAACTCATGAGCCTGTTTTCACAGATACTGCCCCGCCCCTTTATTTAAGGTTTATTGCTTATATGAGTCATGTTTGAGGAAGCTGCACATTTCCTATGCTAAAAACTGTCATGTTGTATAATTAAGAACAAAAAGTCCCATAACTAAATAACAGGGTTGTGATAAAACCTTATAATTTATTTCAACCTATTCCTCACTTGTCCTATTTTATCTGCCTACAATTCTACCCTTCACACTATTAAAAGATACCTGAGCTACAGTGGCTGATTAGTGGACAAAACTCTAGCTTTTATTTTAAATATCTGTCCTTCTCTCTCTTTTTTTCCTTTTTTCCATTTGTCAAAATATATTTTTTTTAACTCAACATCCTACAGAGATATTAAGAGGAAGTATTAAGAGAACAAGTATATTAACATAGTAGATATGTTCTATTTTATACAAAATGAGTAATATTTTAAAAATGTGGTGTGATAATCTACTGTATAAACTAGAAAATTATTTATGAAAATTTAAGAGATTAAAAGCTCTTAAAGTTAGAAGAGCAAAGAGCTATAACCCAGGAGATTAAAATTTGACTGTTACAATCAAATAACCTTAGGGAAAGGTTGAAGTAGTTCAGTATTTCTGGGATAAGTAGGATTTGGAGGGATGAATGATATTTTCCCCCAGTGTATATTCCTCAATCCAATAATAAAATGATAAAAACTGGTTAGTTAGACAAATGAAGTTTAAATCTATGGGCTTCCAGGAATGGGAAGTAAAACAAAACAAAGCAAGAAAAATAAAAACAAAATAAAAGACTTGGATTGCGGGCAAGAAAATGTATCGTATTATCCCAGATAAAAAATGTATAAAATATCTTAGATAAAAAGTATAAAAATATGATTTGTAATAAGATTCAAATCTAGTACGAAAGAATCCTATAGTTTCCCATGATTCACCAGGCAGTATCTATACAGAAATGCCATTTTAAAAAATCAGTGATTGCTCAATTGTAGTTTTTTGGGGAGCAGCCCAGTCCTTGGCTTACAGATCAAGCTATCAATCTAGAAAAGTAGCTGTAACAGATACTTCTAGTCTTTACTCAATATCAATTTTGCCTTTTCCCTGGCAAACTGAACCGATTGTTTTCAGAGGAGAGAGACGAATAAAGGATACAGGATGACAATATGCTCCACTAAAAATACTTTTCAAAAACCCCCTTATAGTCAGAGTCCCCTTGTGACCCACTTAATCTTCAGGAAATATACACAGAAGCATCAGGAATGTTTTGTGGGTTTTTTTTGTTTGTTTGTTTTGTGTTGTTTTGTTTTGTTTTGTTTTTTTAAGGCAGACTTGGATAGCATGTCCCTATTTAGGCTTTTTGCCACAAAACCTTATCCTTTCTGCCTCAGATTCAGATTCAATGTCTATGGGAGATACCCATTCTGAGACCATGAAGTCAAAATGGCACTCTGAGGACAGAGAAATAAGTAGACAGAAGGAACCAAAATATCTGATATTTTTCTGTAGGAGTTACACTAGCTCTGTTTCACCTAACTCTTCTTCTTACCAGATTTGAAAAATAAATGATTTTCTGTTGATCTGATATAAATAAGGTTATCAGTTTTTAGAAGCTAAATGCATACCTAACATATAACTAATTTCTTGGAAGAATGCTTACTTATATGAGGAAGCCAGCCAGCCCTCCTGGGCTTGAGGAGAGCCTTTTATCCCTAAGGAAAGTAGGTAACATACTGCCCCAGAACTGATTTTAAAGAGTCAGAATATGCTTTGGGTTCCTCCAGAACCACATGCATTGTAGAAAGTCAAGGTAGCTGTTTTAAGACAGGGGCCCATTAAAGATAATATTTGGAAATTAAGGCTACCCAAGGCCGTTAAACAAGAAGAAAATACCATTGAGTAAAGAATGTTATGGATTGGAAGGGAAATGCTTTTCTCTACCCTCCTTGAGCATGCCAAAAAAAAAGAGAGAGAGAGAGAGAGAGAGAGAGAATATTCCATGGAGAGAAGATAGGGAATCAGAGTCTGCAGAAGACATGCTCATAACCAGGGGGTCTTTGAAGTGGGTTAGGTTTATCAGTAATAAACTCATCTTCCCAGGGAATGCATCTAAGTATGAGTATGCTGGTATTCCTTTATTTGTCCATTTGTTCATCAATATATCTAATAATTTATCCAATATATATTTATCAAGTACCTATTTTTTAATGTTTATATATTGAAAGAAAGAGAGTTTGGAGGGGCAGAGAAAGAGGGAGAGGGAGAGGGGGAGAGAGAGAGAGAGAGAGAGATTGAGATTGAGAGAGAATCCAAAGCAGGCTCGTCGCTGTCATTGGGAAACCTGAAGGGGCCTCAATCTAAAGAACTGACAGATCATTGAGCAGAAATCAAGAGTTACGTGCTTAACCAACTAAACCACCCAGGCACCCTTATGAAGTGCCTATTCTCTACCAGGATCTGTACCAGGCCCTGAGCTCATCTGAAAGAGGCAATTAAGGGTTTGGTTCTAGTTGAGAAAATGAGTCTTTGAACTTACAGTCTCTTTATCATGAGCTGGGCTAATCCCAATATACTCCTGAAGACCATGAAAGGATGGTATGTATGTTGTGACTTACATAACTTTCCCTGTCAATGGAATCATATTGGAGCTGAAGGAGTGTTCTTACCTCAGCTAATACGGTTTCATACTCAGAGAGTTTCAAAACAGCAATGAACACAGGTCAGACATGCTTATTGACCAGGTGCTTACCACCTATTTGGCAAATGCTGTTTATGAAGTTTTAAGAAACAGATATTGATCCAAACAATTCCCTTGCATTTAATATTCTTTCATTCTTCAAGGCCACTATTAACTTTGATGTACACATGCAATTACCTGTCTGTTTAAAGAGTTTCAATTACCCTAACTCTTGGGCACCACACCATGATTAAATGCATATAAGCAACAAGTTGTTGCCTAGGGCAGCCAGAAAACCACTGTGGCATGGGATCGATAGTTATATTACCTACCAAAAAATGTCTTTGTCACTGCTCCTGCAGTCCTCAAAGGAACAGATAAGAATTTAATGCTGGACTTCATTTTTTCTTCTGTACATGTTCATGCAAATGCAAATAAAAATTTTCTAGGAAGATTCCAGAGGGCCCACAGAGGAGTGAAGCTTGTTTAAATTATTAGAGAACTCATAAAACACATTTGCAACTGACAGGGCATCCTCTTCCTCAGACTCTCTTATGTGTCAGAGCAGGAAAAATTAACAAGCCTAAATGTAAAGTCCTGCAGGTATACTTAAGAAAATAAATAGTGTTAAGCACAGGTTGAGGGAAACCTAATTATGTAGTTGTTAGGGTAAAAAAGAACTAGGGGATTTTCACTGAACAAAAATGTAATAATAGACAACAGTTTGATGGAACTGTTAAAAAGATATTTGTATGGACTAAAATCAAGCATGCAATTCATTTATCTGAACTTTATCTAAGATACATATGGCTATATGGAGTGCAATCTGACATGTGGGGTGACTCATTTAAAAAATACATTGAAGGGAGCCCAGCGGACTCAGTCAGGTAGAGCATGTGACTATTGACCTCATGTAGATATATATATACATACACATATATGTGTGTGTATGTATATGTATATATCTGTTTACACACACACACACACACACACACACACTTCTGTTTGTCAGAAGAGTGACCAGATGCTCAGAAGAGCCATATTCAGTCAGGTATAACAGAGATGAAAGGAGATATTATAGATATCCTCAAATAATTATAAGGTTTTTGTGTAGAAGTAGCCTTATTCTTCATTGGCTTTGTAACTAGAGGAAGGGCCAATGGGCGGAAACACATTCATCAGGAAACAGATTATTAGTGCTCAAATAAATTAAGTGAAGGTTCCAGAAAGAAGTGTCTAGAAACTGGGGACTTGGAACTAATCGGCATTCCCACAAGGGAATTTCTGATTTATTCCCATCTTGGAAGTTTCCTGTGGGTATCTCCTTGGATAAGCAAATGATGGAGCTTGTGAGAAATGATAAAGAGAACTTTAGGTCTAATTGTCAGCCAAGGAAACTAAAAGTAGATCCCTATGTAAGAGTTGCAGAGAAAGAACACAAAGGCCACCCTCTGATGTATTTGTGTATACCCTGGATGGGCAAGTTACTCATCTCCAAGTACCTTCTTGGCAACTGTCCACAGGAAAGTAGACATATTTATTATCTTATATATGTTCAATCATATGTCTTTAGTTCCAGGGACATGTGTTTCATGTTGTTCTGGAAGGGGCAGGGAAGGGGGCGGGTACCATAATACATATAAGAGAAATAAAATAATTCTAACATTAAGAAACTCAGACTGTATGACTCCCAGTTAGGAAGCCTAAAAATAAATAGTCTAAGGAAAAGAGAAGAAACAAGACCTCATTAGAGAACATAGAAGGGCAAGGTCATAATGATCTGACAAAAAAGATGGGTAATGAAAAAATCTCAGCAACTGCAGATAAGACGAAATGAGGGCACATGTAAAATAAACCAAACAAACATATTAGCTCATTATATATTATGTATTTTCTATATATTTCCTATTGGACTTTCTGCAATTAGACTGTACTAACCAAATGGTGAATTTCTGATGAATCTCTAAGTTTTTTAAGTGTATTCTACTTGATCGTAAGTATAAAGAGTTTTATCACCACTCGAATTAAACTTGAATTCTTATCCTTTTGTGCTAAATCACACAGATAGATCCTGCAAAATGTTAAATACATCCTACAATCCCAAATATTGCACGCTCAAATAAATAGGCTCAAATAAATTAAAACAGCAAGGCATTACTTGTCTTCTGTATTCTGGTAGAAATGCTGCACCTTACATGCTTTTTATCTGAAAAAGCAGCCAGTTTTTTATGCTTTTTATGATTTTGGACTATAACCTCCCTCCACAACATTCCCTATGCTCTCAAACACCCGCATATCTGAAGCTAATTGGCATTTCTGTAGTAGGTGTTACTGAAACAGCCACTGACCTACAGCTCCCACGGGGTTTGCCAATTGAACTGGTGACCAGCATCTCCTCCCACCCATTTCTGTGAGCTGATGCTTCCTAAAAGTACACAGACCAATCATGATCACCATCTCCCAGTACAGTAGAGGAGGAAAATGGGGGAGGATCACAGAATCACTGGAGAGGAGGCTGTGGTGTGAACTGAGAAAATTCGAGAATGCAGATAAAAGGCCAAAAGGAAGAAACAAAATGAGTAAGGACCTTGGTTAAGAGGCAGAGGTAAACATATCCCTTGAGAAAAGATATTTATTCTTTTTACTGAAGGCTATCCTCATTTCCTACCTCTTCCCCAAACACTCCCCATCCATTCTCCTACTCTCTTCATTTACTTTCGGTGCCATTTATTTGCCACGATTTCAGCCACCATCCACTGGTTTCCAACTCTGTGTGAGAGGACATTGTCTCTCCAGATACACTGCAGCCCCATTAGTAGGTCAGTGTCATAAGCTCTTTGATTCTCCATTTCATAAGCAGGATTTCTTTGACTGATTTAAAGAAGTAGTCTGTTGCCCACTTACAGTACTTCCCCATGAAACCCCAATTCAAAATTATATTGCATCCTGGATTTACTGAATTTCTGGGGATGTGTTCAGGAATCTGAATTCTTAACAAGAGACTGGAGAAAACTAGTGTTCACAAATATTTGCCAGCCCAAGGTCTTATACAGAGCAGGTGCTTGTAAATGTCTAATACTGCTTTTAAGATAATGCTTCCTGGCATGTCCGTATGTATTTATGAGAGACAAAGAAATGCTGATTTGCTGAGGGTGTCCTCTGTCTGCCACTAGATAGTAAATGGCTTGAGGGTTGGTGTCCTGTCCAGATGGTTCTTTGTATCAGCTTTTAATTTTTTTTTACTATAGCACTAGGTACTTCCTAGAATGCCCCATAAATAATTGTTTATGACAAAGAGAAGGAAGGTGAAGGAGGAGAAACAGGGGAAGGAAAAAGATGAATTTATGGTAGGGAAGTATAAAAGGGGGAAATTCCTTTATTTTGATGGAGTGGAATTCAAAAGTGCTAATGAAGCTAATAAAAAGATGAATTTATGGTCGGGAAGTATAGAAGGGGGAAATTCCTTTATTTTGATGGAGTGGAATTCAAAAGTGCTATATAATACCTTCACTGTACTCCTGCTAACATTGAGAATTACCCTATAATATTTTCAAGACTACTAAAGACAGTCTTATATAAATTGAAGATAGATCATACTACAAACTAGCATCAAACAAATCTGCACTATAATAATAAGACTATATTGAACTCTATTTCCCCTCTTAAAATTGATTTAAAGAACATCATTTCCATTTCTATAAGCACAGATATGCTTGTATATGTTTGTATATATAATTCTTTCACATGGATAAACTCAGCAATGATCTCTGCTAATTAAGGGCAGTGTTAATGAGCTGTAAAATGGACTCACCTAGTCACCCATGCCTTCCAATTGTCTTTTATTACAAAAAGCCATTCTTCATCTTTCACTCAGGTCTAACTCCCACACAAACCTTCTGTGCTCTTATTTTATTATTACAAATAGACAAAAGTCAAAATTGGAAATTGACTTGAGAACATGCTGTTTATGTCCAAAGCAATAAGAAAATGAGGTTTTATTGCCTCTATTCTTGAGGATTCAGTTTTTGGAATTGTAAAAAGACCGCTGCTCTCCATTTCCATTCCCTCTTGAAAATGGGTCTTATACCCAAGAATTGCTTTCTAATAAAATCAAATATGTATATTTTCAAGAATGGAAGGATCTATCTATGTTAAAGATTATCTAATCACTATACCTTAATTATGATGATTATGTGGCCTACCTGGGTTACATGGTTTACCAGAGTTGCAAAGTTAATTAAATTACTTCTTATCCTGGGATCTATGAATAAGCTTCAAGGAGACCAAGAACCTTCAAATTGCATGCAAATTGTGTGTGCACGTCTGTGCATTTTTATGGAGAGAGGATCCGTAACTTTATCAGCCTCTCAAAATATTCTTCAATGTAACTGAGTTAGTCACTATTGGAAATTATTATCATTTTTATTTTATTTTATTTATTTATTTATTTATTTATTTATTTTGAGAAAGAGAGAGAGAGAATGTAAGCAGGGGATGGGTAGAATGAAAAGGAGAGAGAAAACCCCAAGCAATCCCTGTACTGTCAGCACAGAGCACAATGCAGGGCTCAAACTTATGAACTGTGAGATCATGATCTGGGCCGAAACCAAGAGACTGACGTTAAACCAACTGAGCCACACTGGCACCCTGGAACTGAAATTAATACAAAGCTTTTAGAACCAAAAGACTTGAAGGTCCTAGAATCCAGACGTACAGCCAATTTCAGCCTTAGATAATATTACCGACTGAGAGCATACAACCTCTACCTGGGATCTTTCGAAAACAACTCACCACCTCTCATATTAGCATGGTTCAAAGCCCTAGTCATTACAAAGATATTCATATCCCCATACATTTCCCGTCTTAACTTTCTCATAGAGGTCCAAGTACTGCCTTTTGGAGCTACAAAAATCAAAGCTATTTTTGCTTACTCAGAATGCCTTCCAAATATTAGATGACTGTTATACAACCTTGAAGCTGTGTTTCTCTGGCCAGAAGAGCCAAAATCTCTCACTATTCTAGTTTCCTTTATAGACTCATAAACATATAGAGCTGAAGGAACGCAAGTTGTCAATATTCTAAAATAAGCATATAACCAAAAACTGGAAACAATGTTCCACTTGTGATCTGACTATCCGTGACTATCTCTTTTTGGCGGGTATTTTATCTTTTTATTTTATTTATTTTATTTGTCCCCAGGAAGGTCATAGTATTTTACTGTCTAACTGGAAAGATCAGAGGCTAATGCCTTTTCTAGAAGTTTCCCATCTGAAACAAAACACAGCAAAGACACGCACTTGGCCATTCAGTCCAACTCCAGAGAGCCACATTTCCTAATTTAATATAATGATATACACTTAAATAAAATATTGGAAATATCCAAAATAGAGACATTACACATTCTTATTTTTTATGAAAAATCTAGCAGTTTTTCCACAAGCTGAGTCAGAAACACAGAACATCTCAGATTTATAAAACAAGTAAAGCAAAGATGGCTTGCAGTATAAACCGTTTCCATTTCAAGTGTCAGAAAAATATTCTTCAGGTAACTGTTTTAAAAGTTCCATAGAACAATTTCTCTGAATGTATACTCACAGCCCAAAGGTCATTAACGTAGTGACAATCATGCAAATAATTTAATAAATGGACAAGATGAAAAATTCAGTCCCTTTCCCCATTTCTACATTGATTTTTACACCAACATTCCTCAAAAATATGAGTACACTTATCCTCCAATTGCTCTATGAAGATAAAAAACCTGTAGCTAAGTACATTTCAAAAATACCTCCTGCCATAACTGCTTCTTTGTGATTCTGACTGCAAGATACAAATTTCAGGTTGCAAGACATTCTCTTTTTGACAATAATATCAATGTTGCTCAAAATGCAACTTTGGGTAGGACTATAACACAAAGATCCAAGTAATTAAATTTCTAGCAAATCTCCACTTTTTTTGAATACCTAAACAAGTGTGAGTGTGCACTCTTGGGTAGGGAGTAAGACTTGTAAACTTATACTCTTCTTTATGACAGATCTCTCCTGGCTCCTGGTGAGATACAGCATACCCTAAAGAAGAGTCAGGTCCAAAGTTTTCTTTTGCTTCCAATGTAGGTAGTTGAGGGGCTTGAAATCAGGCTGGAAATTGTTGATATCCCTCTTTACTCCTTGCATCTAAATGGCTATGTGAACTCATTCCCCTAGCCCTCTTCTCCTACTTGAAGAAATATCAAAAAATTATAGCCATCATACTCATCCTTGAAGAAAAATTGAAAATTATCAAAAAGGCTAAAAAATTATAGTGATAGTGATTCAGATATGTGAGGAAGATTTCACTTAGGCCTCTAATACATTCTGGGTGCTTTAATTCAATTTTTTATAGAATTCTAAATTGAAAGAAGTGAGGTATACATTTTGTATTGTTCCCTGGGAGTTCTGGAGGAGAAGAAAGTACCAGCCGGACAACACTCAAGAATATTCTAGTCTTGGGTATAATATCATTGAAACGGCACCAAAGTTATTGTGATCATTTGTGCATTTGTTTTGCATTGTTTTCAATCCATATGTTTTTAGATATTCATAGAGAAGCATGTGCAGGTAAAGGAAGTGATGCCCTGAATTTGCTTCAAAATAATCTGTTTGGAGGGTAGAGATGGAAAGGGTTGAGGTTATAGATAAAACGGTACTGGCCTATAAGATAATTCTTGGTATTGGATGATGAATTCCTTCAGATTCTCTCTACTTTTCTCCTTATTTTTGATAGATATGTTCTGAGATTAAAGTTAAATAATAATAATAAAGCACTAAAATCCAACATGGAACCGCTAACCCTATAAATAAAGTCAGGCATGAGTGGAAGCTCTGGGGAGTTTTTGCCAAGTGGTCAAGGCATTCACCACAGTAACAAGTCGTTTTTTCTGAGGCTCCTGTTAATAACTGCAACACTCAGAAGGCATGGCAGTCCTGGGCACGCTCTCTTAACTTTTGACCTCACGTGACCAAGGAGAAAATATTAACATCACCATAAAACTACATAATTACTAATTGCATGGTAACCTTAATGTTATGACAGTTTTAATAGTCAATATCTGATGTAGAATTAAGAATAATATTTGACATTTTGAAGCTCTATTCTTAAAATCCATAGTTTGTGAACTGCAAATAATTCCACTTTGGAGACAAGCAAATGCAACAAGTTTCTGTGAAAGCTTTTGAGTTTCAGAGGCCTCCTTTTGACAAATTCCTTAAGTTATGGAATGCAGCCATCAGCAGTCTGTAGAAAAATGAAATACTGCAAGTCTGTTTTTATGCAGCTGGGATCAAGTTACTAAATGGATCAAAAGAAATAATTTCTTTGAAGAGGTAGCTGTTGACACCAGTGGCCTAAAAATAAGTGCAATTTTGCGGGTACAAAAACTTGTTTATATCTCTGTGGAAGTAACTAGATACAGTTTCTATATATACACTTGCACTCAAGATATATTGGATGGCACTCTAAACATATTTTAATATACCTCAGTTTAACATTACTATTATTAAGGGGAAATTGCATGCTGGCTTTGAATAATTGACACAGCTAAGTACAATTATTCTTACCAGGCTTAGCTTATTGGGTTAATGATTAAAACAACCAAAATCATTACTGAACTCATACTCTGCGCCAAATACCAGCCAAATACTTTCCAACACCATTTTACATGATTTTAGAATTAAATTTGATTTTAAAAACTAGCTATTATTACCACGATTTTACAGATGAAGATGCTGATTCTCTGAGAGAGTTTTAAGGGTAAGTTGCCAAAATGTACACAGGTGGTATGTCTCTGAGTTGGAATTTGAATGCTAGTCTATTTAATTCCAAAGCTCTTAATCTTGAAATTATATCCTACCTCGTAGGTTACACAGCAAATCAACTGATTCTAAAATATAGAAAAAAAAAAAAGGAACAGCAGTATCTTTAAATCTCTTTGCATATGAAAGGATGCTTAAGCTGGAAATTTGGTAAACTGAAAGGCTACAGCAACAAAGTATACTGAAAACTACAGAGCTCAAGTGTAGCAAGGCTTCAAGATAGCTAAATGTAACATAATTTTTCATTACAATAAAAGGATGGGGGAAAAAATCAGGACTACCATAGGATGCAAGAGGGACGGTTGATCTAAGAGTGTGAATGAAAAGAAAAAATAGATAATATGTTTTTTAAAAAGGAAAACATTTCAGCCTCCAAGGTAAAATGATAAACACAACCCCTTTTCAGAAATAAAGAAATTAACTAGCACCCCCCTTCAAATTGAATTATATAGTCCTGGTTCTAGAGGATAAAATATTCTCTAGTTCCTCACTCTTTGGGAACTCCTATTGTGTACAGCCCAAAGGATGTTGGTAGAGCAAGGCCCAGTGGGAGGGACCTAATGACTGAAAAAGTTTATTTCAAAAGATAACATAATAATCCTAGATATCATCTAAGATTAATGAAATAAGATACAAAAAGCAAAAAAAAAGTTTAAATTTTGGTGGCTAGTAATATATTAGAAAAATTATACTCTGCAAGTCAATATTAACTAAATATTTGAGTATATATAACTTTATATTGCTGAGAGGAGAATGTGAAATAAATTGGTGAAAAATATAATCATTTTTATTACCTCATTAATACCTGCAAAAAACACACTTATGAATTCCATTTGAAGCTTCTGAAAAACTTACATAAATCGTAGAATATGTTTGAAAGAGAGGGAATCAATTTTGATGAAAACTTAAAAACGTAGTGGTTTAGGTTGTGAACAAAATTACTTGTCTCCATTTGTATTCTGTTGGCAGCAGTTCTAAGACTTGTTACTTCATCAAAATTTGAAGCAGGATGGGGGAAAAATAACATTAAGGAAAACAGGTGGAAGTTACAGCAATCCTCCCAAAGAACATCTTTTTAATTCTACAATGTATTTAAGGTGCCCAGATTGTGTTGGTGGATTCATTCAAAATTTGGTGAAGTGTAAGTTTATTGGGTTTTGATGCTGTGGTTTTCATAACAACTTGATACCTGAGACAAAGAAAGTTCTCCTATCCTTTGTTTTTCATGAAAACTGGCCTGAGGGAGTTACCTCACAAAATGTTCAATTAATTCAATTAATAAAAATAATGTAGACCCTTTCAAGGGAAACATTCATGAAAAGGCGAATAGCAGATGAAAAGGTAATTTCTGCCTGGCTAACAGCTGAGCGTCTCATTATGCAGTATGTACTTTGCTACCTTGGGATCTGGACAGTTTGATGTGGAATCTGGAATCACAGATTTTTACAACTCAAGGAGTCCTTAAAAATAATCTAATAACAATTCCAATTTCTTCAACTGATAGATAAGATGAGTAAATCCTAAGAAAAGATGAATTGATTTTTATGTGATTTAAGAAGTCACACACCTTTCTTAAAGGGTTTTTCAGTTTTCACATTCTTTTCTTTCGTTCTTTCTTTTTAAATTTTTAAACGTTTATTTATTTATTTTTGAGAGACAGAGAGATAGAGCGTGAGCAGGGGAGGGGCGTAAAGAGAGGGAGACACAGAATCCAAAGCAGGCTCCAAGTTCTGAGCTGTCAGCACAGAGCGTGACGGGGGGCTTGAACCCACAGACCATGAGATCATGACCTGAGCTGAAGTCAGACACCCAACCGACTGAGCCACCCAGGCACCCCTTCAGTTTTGCCATTCTTAAAATATAAAGTCGGGACTAGTTGATCTCCAAAGTGCCACTGTATTAAATATTAGATGGTTTCCTAATTTACCAAAAGACAGAATGAATTAATGGCAGATATTAAACTGAGACTTCCATTCCCCACCTCCAAGTCTACTAGTCTTATCAGTCCACTTTATGTTCTATCCTTTGCTCACACGTTTGACTGTCATTACACACTTATGAAATACATAGAGGAATCCATAGGTGAGGGGAAAAAAAAAACTAAGAGAAGTCACACACATTTAGAAAGACCAATTTATAAGGAAAGAATATGGTATTTGAATCAGAGCATTTGTATTAATTCCAAATGAAGGCAATGGGAAGTGGGAAAGAAGGGGATAGCAGCCCTGTAAGTATAAGGAGAAAAGGAAGAGCCCGCCATAATCAAGATTTTTATTTTTAATTGTTCAAGTTCAGTGACAATATCATTCAGTTCTGATTCTGGACATCTGCCAACAGTCATGTAATCTTGGTCTCGAGAGTCAATTAAAACCAGTCTAGATGAAGTACATATAAAGAAGAAGACAATCGCACAGTATAGGTATTCAGTAACTGATGAGCTAGATTAGCCATGTAAATATTCATGTGTCAATAAGCCTGCGAAACCCAATGAAAGAATTGGGTTTGGGGCTAATAACTGGCCTTCTTTTGAAGTGTTTTTCACTGACATATATGTTTACACATTAATTCCAAGAGAAATTTCTACAGGTAGATGCTAGTATCAATTGAATATAATGATTTAGAGCTGTTAATAACATATGAACAGTAAGAGGGAGAAGGACATTAGCAATAAAAGTAGATGGCCAGTTCCTAATTTTATTCATAATTTTATAAATAAACTAAAAGCAGTTTTTATTCCCAAAAACTAGTGTGGATTTGAATATTGTAAAAGGAATTCAAGATTAGACCCCATAACTTTAGGGGAAAGCTTTCCCTGATCCATAGTTAACTAAGTTATATTCTGATAGCACTCCTTTACTTCACACACATACCGCTTCTAGGACCTTTCTCTCATTATATAACTTTACAATAATCCGTGGGATAATTTGTTTAATGTACATTTTCCCATATTCTCCAGAGAGAAGACTGATCCTGCCTTGCTCACTGGTGTAGTTCCAGCCGAGTATCTGTCACATAGAATATCTGCCTCATGGCTGTTAAAAGAAGAAATGTCCATGATATAATTTGTTTGAAGAGAGGAGAGAAATGGAGATAAGAAAAAAGGGCTATGGAAAAGAAAGACAGAGAAAGGTATAGTTCAGAGGAAGGGCAATGGGAGAGGAACAGAGACCAGATTGTCAGGATGACTTTCAAAACTGACCCTTCATCTCATACACTGGGTGACCCAGGTCAAATCCTCCAGGAGTCAGTGTACTCACTTTCTTTCTCTGACATACAGTTTTCTATCCCTGACACATACATACTTACTTAGGAATGCTTGCTGAGAAGGGCTAGAAAAGAGGGGATGGAAAATGCATATTAGACAGACTGACAAGGAAAAATAACACTGGAACAGACAAACCCTATTGTGTACAACTCCACAGTCAAAGATTTTCTACCTCCTTGAGAATCAGTCTAGCTTGCAGGTAGAATATTGACTGCTAGGCATAGCACCATGGCTATAAAACAGACCACTGAGCTAGGCAATGAAAAAGGGAGTGAGCGAGAATAAGAGGTTTAATGTCTTGTTTATGTCCCCTTTATAGCATCTTTGAGATGCTCTGCAGTCCCACAGCTGGGTTTAGTTCATACGCTTTTCTGATTAAGGCAATACATACCAAAGCAATCTAATATTAATGTGCAATTTGAAAAAAAATAGAGGGTTTAGAAAAGGAGGAAATCTTTACAAACAGTGTAACTAAACAATAACAGGATACAAGATTTGCTTAATTCTTTATTAAATGCATGCTTTATTGTAAGTCTCTAAAACATTTGTAACTCATTTTAAACACCCAGTTCTACCATATTGTGTTTAGTGACACTAATCCTTTTTTATAGCCTAACCCTTTGAGAATAAGATTATGTTCTCAGTGAACAGTTATAAGTAGTGACAAGTTTTATTATAACAATCTTGATCACAGATTTACAAAAACAATAAATGAAGAAATGGAAATGTAACTGACTAGAATAATATCCAATAAGAAGAAAATCCTTATTTAAAATGAAGTGTAAATCTTAACTGATGAAATGACTCTGAAAATACTTCCAAGAAATGTTTTTTTTTAAACTTTTCATTAAGAACTCAAGTACTGTTTTCAATTTTAAACACTAGTTTTATGCCTTGCCACTTTACCATTATAGAATTTGTAAAAGCTAATGAATTTTGGGTACTACATGCAAGATTTAAGTATTCAGCATTCCACATTGTGGGAAAATGATTCTAAAATCTGTGTGTGTGTGTGTGTGTGTGTGTGTGTGTATTTTCCCCTCTAAGAGATTAAATCTTATGTTTACTAATAATACTGAATAAGATATCATGACTATCCCAATTGTCAAAATGGTCCTAAGGTTTTGGTACAATCGTCTCAAATCATAAGTTGTTTTGGAAATGTTTTGACATATTCAGGCCCAATTTTAGATTGGTAATAATAACAAAGTGGGTAAGTGGAGAAATTTGAAAGACAAAGAGGGTTATAATTCTGGCTCAGACATTTCCTATCTGAGCCTCTGTTTTTTCATCCATAAAGTGGGGGAAAAGGCCCAACCACTGGGGAATGTGTAAAGACTGAATAATGTGCCATGTGCAAAGTACATAGCATAGTTCCCAATATATATAATGTGCTCTCAATAAATGGTGGTGATTTATAACTCTAAGTGATTGCTTGTATTAATAATAAAAGCTACCCATTATTGAGCAGCATTTTTACCATCACAAAGCTTGACATCTATCTCAATTCTAAGAAGGGCTATTTTCTACCTCCTCTCTTCTCTGAATTTCTACTTATGCCATATTATCATCACCAATAAATATTTCTTGTAAGCCTAATAAACATAAGGTATTACTTTAGGCCCTCTAAAGAATATAGCAAGAATCAATCATTCACTCATGCAGGTCACTACCGGATCTTGTGCTTCCTCCATCATGGCAGTAGTATTCTGTGATTTGATTATTTACTTGTATCTTATTTAACCCATTGGATAGAGAACTCTTCATGAATAGATCTTACTCTATATACCCAACACCTAGGATAATGTCTGGAACACAAGAGATACCCAACCAACATTGAATTAATGGGACATTCCTTATCTCAAAAAGTTCAAGTTGAAGAGAGACAATGTAAACCTTTAAAGAATCTACAGAATAAGATGATATTTTATATATTTACAAGGAAAGAAGTTTGTCCTCTTTCCATCAGTGGGCTGCTATTGTTAATTTACGAGTGAAGTGGTATTCTATCACAATGGCAGCATTCTTGGTGGTTACATCCTGTGTTGTGTTTGGAGGAGTGTATTCGAAGAAAAGAGGAAGAAGGGAACTCTTGAAGAATAAATTACTAAAGAGCATCTGAAGAAGAATGTGATCATTCACTGGGCTCAAGAAATGCTAGTCATGTTAGTTTTGTGAAGAAACTGACAAAGAGAATTGGAATTTAGTGAGAAGTCTAAAGGGGTCTTAAGCAGGAGAAAAATCTGCTTTTTGGCTGTGTAAAAGAGCTAGAGTAATACAGAATGGTGTCCAAGAGAGTAATGCCCATCAAGAGAAACAAGCTCCAGGTATTAGTTTGAATACAGGGGAAGAAGCCAAGCTTAACCTAACTGTGGAAGTAGCTTCCTTGGCTTTTATCAATCACCTAGCAAATATGTTCCAGTTTAGGTCAACAGGATTAGAGGGACTTTTGCCAAGAGGAGGTTCAGAGATTCTAAGGTCTGGAGTGATAGATGTGTCTTATAGGAATGACTTAAGATTAGTCTTTAGGCTAATGCAGGACCCTTGTATCCCAGAAAGGACTATCAAAGACAAGGCAGCAAAGTTATTTGGTCTTCTGACCAACCAAGTTTGGATCTGAAGTAATTTCTGAAGAGTAGATTCTGTATAATAGCTATACAATTCCCATCAAGTAAAGCTTAGAGTTTGGGAAGGCAACAAGAGAGTTGATTCTCTTTGCCTGCAGAAGAAGACAGCTGGGGTTTATCTTAAGCAAAGTCTGAGAAAATTGACTTGGCTTTCAGTACAGCATGAGTGGAGTGGCTAAATCTCTGACCAGAACTAAAAGAAATAATTAAGAAAAAAGTTATAAGAAAGCCCTATAACTCTATTTGTTTGTTTTCTATTTTAAAACATTAAGTTTATTCATTTTTTGAGAGAGTGCGAGCAGGAGAGGGGCAGAGAAAGGGAGACACACAATCTGAAGCAGGCTCCACGCTCTGAGTTGTCAGCACAGAGCCCAACACGGGGCTTGAAGTTACGAACTGTGAGATCATGACTGGAGCCAAAGTCGGTCACTTAACCAACTGAACCACCTAGGCTCACCTATTTATTTGTTTTCTGAAAAAAATTTTTTTTTTTTACTTTGGAGTGATTTTAGGTTTACAGAGAAGTTACAAAGATGGTGCAGAGGGCTCCTAGACCCCTTGCTCAGCTTCCCCTGGTTCCAGCCTCTCAGGCTTTCATGGTGCTTCTCTCCAAACCAGAAAAGCACAGTTGGTCTGTTGACTGATGCAAGGCTGCTCCCAGGGAAAACCCTGTAAGTCTTATCTTTCAGTGAAAATAAGGAACTCTCATCACTAGTTCACAAACCCTGATACATAGTAGGCACTCAGTATCTTCTTGTAAAAATTTTTTAACTATGTCACCTCCCCATTATATTGATCTGTCTTTAAATAAGTTATCACAGTTTTAATTCTGAAATGAGATTGATTTTCTTATGATATTGGGTCTAGAGTGAGAAATAACAAATAGCAATTAAGCATCAACAGACTTTGAAAATCTATCAAGAATTTTATAGATTCCATTTAGTTGTGAATTATCTTGAGACGTGAGAGCGAAAATCTACACCAGCAGGTACAAAAATTAAAAATAAAAATGGCCCAAACTAGACTGCTCTGCTTCAAAATGACAAGGAAACAAGGAAGAAACCTCTCTCCTGAGCATCATCACTTATTTTTCTTTGGTGTTTAGTGAGTGCATGCAACATGCCAGATCTCAAATAGTCTATGGCCAGGAAGCTTTTCCTCCTGGACTGGCATCTTTTTCTCCCTAGGCAGAC
>NW_027551558.1:16038640-16072273 GCF_008692635.1 Crocuta crocuta
TAGGCATCCATCCATAGCTCCCTGCAGGCAGACCAGTTCTGATCCAGCTCTGGATGGGAAGGACCAGGCAGTGGGGAGGGCTGACTTCCTGGGGAAGTCAATTGTCTCCGGATCTTTATTCTAATAGAAAGTCATGGCTTTTATTGGTAATGTCCCAGAGGCCAGGCTAATTTAGAGATACTCTTCTTAGAAAGACTTCTTCAGTTGCCTCACTATACCTTTTCTCCTACTCAAGGTCTTTTCAGTGCTTATCCCCACAGTATTTAGCTTACTCGTTTGTATTTATTTGCTTTTCCTTAGAATTGTTTCCATCGGCATGCATGTTCTTGGTCAAAATCAACCTGAGGGTAGATACTATTCATTTTCGTTTATAGATTCTTTCAAGGTCAATCAGGTTGTGGAATAAATGAGTTTTATTGAATTAATACAAGAAGACTATTACACTGAGGTGGCTGTAATGCCATGGTGGCTTATGTTACCAAACCAAAACCTACACCTGTAAATGCCTCAAGGTTAAGAAATTAAAACCTAAGGATAACCAATCACAAACAGCCAGCTAGGTTTTAAGCTAGAGCAAGCCAAATAATTCCCTTCCTTTGTTTCTACACCTTCTCTAAGTCTTTCTATTGGCTCCTGCTGGTGGAGCATTCCTAACCAATTCTGGTTTGGTATTGCTAGATTCCAATAGATTTTTGCTTAAATGCACTCTCAAAAATTTTAATATACCTTAGGTAGTCTTTTTAACAGTATGAATCTAGATTTATATTAAAAGGGAGCAGATTTTGCTACCCCAAAATATGTCTCTGGCATTAAGAATTATTTTGAGCTAAAGGCAATCACAACACAGCAGACTGATGAAAAACTCTTTACCTACCCCTCAACTACCTAAATTTATAGTGAAATGCAGCTATGAATAGAGACACCTTTTAACTTAAAAACTTAAGGAGGAATTTCTTTTAAGGTCCTTCTAAGTTGGACTTAGAATCAAATTGACATGAGACAGATTAATAGGAGTAAATAAAATTGTTTTTATTTGTATATGTACATGTATATGTATATATGTATATATATATATATGAATTTAATTGTGTGTGTATGGGGAATCCACACAGACAGGGAAATTCCAAAGACAGTGGGGCAATTGTGAAGATTAAATGAGTTAAGGAGAGAGGTAGGGGTCAGAAGATCAAAAGGCGAGAAGACCTTTAGCGGGAAGCTAAAAGGAGATGTTTGGAAAACAAAGGTGCCCTATTATGCAGATAACTTTCTTAGGTAAATGGGAATCTTTAATAATAGCTTTCTTCCTGGTACTAAGGCAGTTGAGGAGAAGATAAAAAGATTTATCTGAATCTGCTGGGTTTTGATAGCTTTTGACTCAAGATAATGTTCATGTTAAAGTAGCCCATTTTGGGGTAGTCTGCCCTTAAGCCCTACAATACTCATTTGTGGAACAGGGAGGGCAATCTTTGTTTTCCAAACATCTCCTCTTGCTTTCCTGTCAAAGGCTTTCCTCCCTTTTCCATGGCTCAGGATGTTATATAAGCTTTAATTACCTTCGAGTCTCATATTTTTATGAGGTTTCCATATGTCTGAAATTATTTTTTTTATCCTGTTAATCTGTCTTCTGTCCACTTGATGTTAGCCAACCAAAGAATCTAGATGGGTAGAAGGAAAATTTTTCCTACCTCTTCAGCATAAAACTTTGAAGCTCAAGGTAAGCCTTCTCAGAATACTATTGCAAGGATTTCAGTAGAGAAGAAATAACCGGGACAGAAGGTGGTCTAGTCTGATCATTCAGCGTTGAGCCATACTAGGAAAATTTAGGGAGGAATCTGGAACCAATCACTCGCCTGTTTCCCAATCGGATTCACCACCACCAGCTAGCACAAGGTGAGTAGTAATAATAATAAAAACAGCAGAGGAAACACACCCCTCGCCCCAAAAAAAAGGAAAAAGAAAAAAATCCATTATCACCCAAATAGTTTGACATTTCCAAAGTTCCAAACAAATGAGATTTTAAGTATCATTTTCAACTGTATTATGGCCACACCTTCTAAAATAATGTTCTCTTCCTCAGAGGGAATAATCCTGACAAAAGAAAACTGGGTTAAGAGTGGGAAGAAAATAGGTTCTGCTACTTCCTGAAAATAACCCATCTTATACATTGCACAAATCCCTTACAGTGCTTTTTTCCTTAACCATAAAATAAAAAATCTTGGGCAGGAAGATCTTTTATGGGTTCTTTCAGCTCTGGTAGTTCATGTTGCTGGAATTCTACCTGATCAAATCTTTTCCTGACAGTTTCTCACCACAAGCAAAAGCACATTGGCAAATGGTAGCTGGTGGTCCATCCTTCTGAGAGCTTTCTCATAAAAGCCGATTCCACTTGAGGCCATATCTGCATGTTGTATTTGCCTAGACAATTGACTTTTGTTAGACTTTCGACTTTCCCAGAATAGACTTTCACTTTCACGAAGTGAGAGTCAGCTCAAAAACACAGGTAGTAGGGGTTTTTCTTCCTACTGACACACAGTAAAATTTGATGGTTTAAAAAAAATGCATCATCTCCATAATGTATTGTTCAGAGCCTCCTTTAAGTTGATGGTTGTCTCCTCTTCTAAATTCTTTACGTCTATAGATGGACCATTTTTCATAGAAAATACCAACTCCACTTCAAACCTGGAAACTGCATTTATTGGCTAACATGCTCTTTAATTCTATGACCTTCCTATCATCTTCCTATTTTTGTCCAATACCTTTCAAAACTTATTTTCACTTTTAGAGCTGCGCATGACCCCATCTTATGTCTGTCATTTTCTCCACTCACACACATGGGCCCGTTTCCTTGAATTCCTGCACATTTGTCCCACCTGCATCTTAGAACTGTTCACTCATTCAGCTCTTGACAACATATAAGAGTTGTCCCTTAATCTTGCAACAGCATTCCATTCAATGTCTTTTGAGCTACTTTGTTTACTTCAAAAACAAATAAAATTCCTCAAAGTACATCTGTCTAGAGAAACCATCTAGGTTCACAGATCAGTCTCTTCACCTTTGCCAGAACTCTCCTAACACATTAAACTATATACTGGTATATATACATACTGGCTAGCACTTCAGTTTAATCCAAGCATAACCAAGGAACATGAAGGATAAAAATCTTCAATTCTTCCCCAATCTTCCCATTAAAAAATGGGCTTATTTTTATGCAGAACTTTAAGAAATTCCTCTCCACTGCCGCCTGTGCATTAATGCATGAGCAAAGCAACATTTATATTGCTTTGGGCACTTCAGAGACTGCACACTGTTCCTGTACACACAGTTAACAACCGACTTCCCATCTCAGTGTTAAATCTTCACATGTCAGTATCTAATAAGTCCAACATTCTGTAAGCCACAGACTAGTTAGCTTACTCAAATGATTTCCTTAATTCAGCATTGGCAGGAAGTATTTGAAAGCAGCAAGTCTCAGAAGTCTCAGTGACTTCTACATGAAGCCCAGGAAACTCATGCATTCATGCTACCTGGGAATATTCGTGGCATATGGCTTATACCTCAAACCAGCATTGTCAGTGAGTAAACCAGAGGTGGCAAGATGCCATTTGCATATTTCTTTTTCTGAGCTGTATGGTACCACCACTTTCATTTCTACCACAGATTATTTATTCCCTTCATAGGAAACTTTCCAAGCTTTTACACTGCCTAATAGTTGCCTCCCGCTACCCCTCCCACTCCCTGCCCTCCTTCCCCTGTCTCACTTAGAACACCAATAACCAATATTTTCATATAGTTCCTATACTGTTCAACAATTTTATCAATGGCTTTGATAAAGATACCAGGAGGCATGCCTCTCACTTTTATAAAAATGACCCCAAAATTGAAAACTAATCTTGGGGCATCTGGGTGGCTCAGTCAGTTTAGTGTCCCACTCAGTTCAGGTCATGATCTAATGGTTCGTGAGTTCAAGTCTGGCATTGGGTTCTGTATTGACAGCTCAGAGCCCGGAGCCTGCTTCACATTCTGGGTCTCCTTCTCTCTCTACCCCTTCCCTGCTTCACTCTTTCTTTCAAAAATAAATAAGCATTTTTAAAAAAGGGATAAAAAAAGAAAATCAATTTTAAGAGAATTAAGTTTCAGATAATTCCCAAGAAAACAGGTAAATTATTAATTATTAAAATTATGTAAATAAGGGACACCTGGGTGGCTCAGTCAATTGAGTGTTCAACTTCAGCTCAGGTTGTGATCTCATGGGTAGTGAGTTTGAGCCCTGCATCAGGCTCTCTGCTGTTAGGGGGAGCCCACTTTGGATCCCCTGCCTTCCTCTTTCTGCGCCTTCCCCGTACTCTCTTATTCTCCCTCCCTCTCTCTCTCAAAAAAAAGTTTTAAAATTTATGTAAATAAAACTTTCTCAAAATATGCATTCAAAAAGGGAGTTCTCATAAATGAAAAGATAGTGGTTATAGTTCATCATTAAAATTAATATCAATATATACATATATATCTCTTTATAGATATATAAGTATATACATGCATATAATTATACTAATGCCTAAAGATAAATAGATAAATCTCTATATAATTTTTCAATACTTTTGTCTGGGAGGAAGAATTACCTCTGCTCTACAAGGTCCTTCTAACTGGACTTCTAATTAAATTGACAGGAGACAGATTAACAGGAGAAAATTAAATTTAATTTCATACATATGGAAAATCCACAAAAGCATGGAAATTTCAAAGACAGGTAACATGAGGCTTCTATGAGCTAAGAAGAGGGAGGATAGAGGCCTGAAGATACTGTAGGGAGAAGACCATTGGCAGGAAGGTAAAAGTAAATGTTTGGAAAACAAAGTTTTCCCTGTTATGCAGATGAGTTTCTTACGTAGAAGGAATCTCTGTTAATAGCTCTTTTCTGGGCACAGGTAGGTAGTTGAGTGGGAGGGAAAGAACATTTCCTTAATCTGCTGAGTTTAGATTGCTTTTTACTCAAAATAACATTCATGCCAACGTGGACCAACTTGAGGCAGGCTGCCCTTGGCCCTTACAATTCGCGGTTTCTATTTAATGATGACTACTTTGATAAAAATATTATTTTAAAAAATCCTTCATAATCCAAATTCACTCAATGTAATTACTTATTCCAACCAACTGGAATCGGTCGTTTGTAAGCAAAATATCATTTGACAGAGATAAATTTTAAATTTTCTATGCTTAAGATTTAAAATATAATTTGTAATCTGTAAATGCACAATATTGGAGATTTGGCCTAATGGGAATATAGCCGAAAAAGGCCTTAGAAATGTTAATTCATGATAATCTTAATGAAAGTCAGTCATGAGACTTTGGCTGCTAAGAAAGCTGATGGTTATATATATACATGTATTTTTTGTTTTCAACTAATGAGTCATGGAAAAGAGTTGATCTATTTGCTTATCAGCAGTCCCAGGACAAAAGGTCACAAATGTGGGAAACAAAGGCAATAATAATAATAACAATAATAATAATAATAATAAATTTCCTTGCTACGTACAGCCCACTGACAAGTCCTTGATTCAGACGAGTGACCTTCTGGGAACTCAACTGCCTCAATGATGACACTTTGTGAAGGGCAAAAGGCAATCTTAGCTTTATGTTATCCCCACCTCCAGGATTCTGTAAATCTACTTTAACATAAAAATTCCTTTCAAAACTTCCTTTATCTCTGCCCCCCAAATATATGTTAGTGATCATCCTCCAAGCATATGGCCTACTGACATATATTTGAAGGGTCTCATGACTAAGGTTTTATTAGACAGGAATAAATGACTTTTTCTTAACAAGAGTTACCCTTCTCATGGTCCTGGAAACCTTGTTTTCAAAATTCCTTAGAGACTCTTGCTCTCCCTAACTCCCTCCCAACCTGAAGGTGTATAATCAGTCAGCTGCCACAACTCACGAGCAGCCTTTTCTGCCCAAAGGTCCTGTTCCCGTGCTTTAATAAAACCACCTTTTTGCACTGGAGACATCTCAGTGTTCGGCTCTGAACCCCAACATTTCCACACCAAAACCAATGTAAAATGACAAATAAATGAGATTAAGATAACCAAGTCTATCAAATAGTTAAAAAGCCCCAAGACAGAGGAATTCAAGCAGAAAGTAGGGAAAGGTTGTCAGAGGGAACTACCCTTGCACTGGATGGCTATTAGAGATAGCTCTTAGAATTCCCTTACAGCTTCAAGTCTTTATGATTCCAAGTCACAGTGAAAATGGGAATGACAATGACTGCTATCTGCTGAGTCAGGCATATATTCCTCAAGGAATGGATGGCATTAGTGCAGCGGCAGGAATACTAGGCTTAGCCACTTCTCGATTCCAGAGGTGGCTTTGAGCAAGGTCTTTAGGCTGCTAACCTCTAGTTTCCTTTATCTGCTTCCACTTAATGTTGTGCTGCACAGGGGCTGGGCAAAAACTGAAAGCTGTACATGCACCATTAAGTTGAAGGGGAGGATAATTTGCCACCTTAAAATATGTCTTTTTGATGTAAGGATTCATTTTGGCTGATTATTTTCTTAATGTTTATTTATTATTTTTGAGAGAGATCTCTCACTGACTCTGACCCTGAGATCATGACCTGAGCCTGGGCGGAATTTCCCGCCCAACGTAAGAAACAGTTACATTTATAAGGGAAATCTCCATTTGTAAGGGTGTCTCCCTCCAGGTACCAGGCAGAGAAAGAGGACATTAAACCTCTAGAAACTCTTCACAATGGAGAAGGCCATGGCTTAAATCTGCATTACAATCTTAGCCCTGTTGATTGTGCTTTTCTGAGCAACCCCCAAAACTGTGTTCCCCACCCCCCACCATCTTTTGTCTTTCCCTGTGGATGTTATTTAAGGTGGTGTCTTGGGCCATTTCAAAGACTTACTCCATTTTCCTGGTTATCTCCCATGTGTACAGGACATTTAAACTGCTGTTTGAATTTCCCCTGTTAATCTGTCTTTTTCTTACAGGTGTGTCTCACTCAAGAAAATGGAAGGATACAGGGGAAACTTATTAAAATTCCTTTTCCTCCGTACAACAAGTTTTCCTCACATAATACTGCATGAAAGATATCATTACCTTTAATTGAGAGTTGACAACACTAGGCCTCAATGATATCAAAGGAAATGCCTGAAGTCCTTTCTAGACTTAATAATCCTTGACTCTTTGTAAAGGGGAGTTAAAGGTGCCTGAAGTTGCCATTCCAACCAAACAGGGTCTAATGCAGCCAATGATTCTTCATGATTTCCATGTAATACTCCCTTTATCCATGAATATGCAGTTTTCTTGGCATTGTTAATAAAACAAGAGACTTTATATGAGAAATAAAAATGAGAACATGCAGAATTGGAGAAAGATTCTTTGTTTGAACCTGAGGCAATCTGTTTCACATTCCTCACATATTTGAAAATATATCCCATTTGTAACAATTATAATGGATTTCAGGGTAGGGGACATAACTTTACAAGAGAAAATCAAGCAATTTTTCCGTTTCTAATTAATTGTGATCAACTGAACTTTTTTCTCTCACTAGGACACTATTCCTAGTGCCCTCAGGTCACCCATTTAAGGAGGGTGAACAGACTCAACAGCAGTCAGTTTCATTAAGTCTCCTTAACAACATGGGGACATGGTGTCTTAAAAATATATACTTTTTTTTAACCTTCTCATTTTCTATTTACTCACACCTAAATAGAGAACTTCTGCTAAGGTAAGATAAATGAATGCCAAGTTCAGCTCAATGCAGCTCATTGTGCTAAAGGCTAAAATTACAGGAACAGCACAGAGAAATAATTGACAGCTGAAGTGCATGGTCCTATGAAGTCTCTCTTCAGGGAATCTGTGATTGCTCTTAATGGCATTTAAAAAAAATAAAAAACAGGTCCTGTTAATTTTTCAAGATATTTTTAAACACTCGATTACTTTTAAAACAATCAGCACCATTATGAACTCCCAGGAGACTCTGAATTAAGAAATGAATACCTTTATTTCGTAACATTTTACAAAACACTCGCTGTGGACAATAAATATCAAGTCCACTAGGGGCTTTGGTAATGCAACACAAGTCTTGAAAGGGGGAAACCTAAAGATGATTAGGCAATTAATCACAATTAAAATTTTCAATTGATCTTAAAGGAGCTAAACAAAAGAGCATTTCATAGCTTTGTCTTCTACTTGCAGCCTTCCCCTGCCTTCACCACCTACAGATTAAATGTCCATGCTGAGTAAACCGTTTTGGAGAAGAACCAACCATAACAGGTGGGAAGACCACATTTTTTTTTTTTTTTTTGGACATCATTTTCAATTAGACCATTCATAATATGGTGAAGTCAAATAGATGAATTATGAATAAAAATGTACTAGAATTGTCATTTCAGTTGCATGAGATGATATGAACGTACTCATACATTAAATATACGTTTATATGTGTGATGGCTTCTAACCAACATTAAACACGGTCCTATCTTTAATCTTCTTGATGGCCTTCTAGAGGCCATCATCCTGTGGAGGGGCTGCCTCAGCTCTGTCAACATTTACAACCTGGTGTGTATGTGTGTATGCGTGTTGTGTGTTGTGTGTTGGCTCCCTCATCATCACTCAGAGCTCCTGGAAAAGCCGTACTTATCGCATTGCCCAATATACAAACCAGGGTTTGGTTTTCCTGTAGCCTGAATGTGGAAACTTCTTCCAGAAATGCTCCCCATCAGGGAATTGGCAGCGATTCTGAAATCTGGCTTCTTACAGAAGGGCATTCTCTGAGGAGTGCTGTTGTTTCCGAATTATAATTTTATGCTCCTTCAGTTCCATTCAATTATGTTGAAATTCAGGGTATGTGTTGAAACCAGTCCTGATAGTCTGGGAACAGCAGGACATTTTTCTCATAATTTTTCAAAGATAACCTTTCAACCATTTATCTGACACCCTTTTATTGTTTCCCATTCACTAAAGGTTATGTACTAGACTTCACAGTTACAACAGACAAAAAAACAAAAACAAAAACAAAAAACTGGTTGCTACTCTTAGGAATTTTCGATAATTGGGTAACTTATGTGGCCATCACATTAAGCAATAACAACAAAAAAAGCCGTATCGTTGTGGCATTACAAGTATGTCTACAAGCATGCTATCTGGCCAACTTAATGAGGGGGATATGCTTCAAGTGAGTTATTTGGTGTCATAAGGTAAAAGATAAAGGCTGTGGAAGTTTTTCTTCAACATTTAGTCATTTTTGAGAGAGACACACACACACTGTGAGTGGGGGAGGGACAGTGAGAGAGAGTGACAGAGGATCTGAAGTGGGCCCTGAGCTGACAGCAGAGAGCTCTATGCAAGACTCAAACTCTTGGACTGTGTGATCATGACCTGACATGAAGTCAGATGCTTAACCAATTGAGGCCCTCAAATATTATGGAAGTTTTGAATAAACTGACCAGATATCCTAGTGATAGACAGATTTAGGTATTCATACAAATAAACATATATCTAGTGTCATTGCTCATCATTAACTGTATCCCTAAAATATAGAATAAAATATGAACACCTTTCAGTTCAATGATAATTCTTTTTTTAATGTTTTATTTATTTCTGAGGGAGAGAGAGAGAAACAGCATGAGCATTGGAGGGTCAGGGAGAGAGGCAGACAACAGACTCCGAAGCAGGCTCCAGGCTCTGAGCTAGCCACAAGCACAGAGCCCGACGCGGGGCTCGAACCCAGGAACGTAAGATCATGACCTGAGCCGAAGTCACACGCTGAACTGACTGAGCCACCCAGGAGTCCCTCAATGATAATTCTTACAAGGTTACAGTTAGACTAAGTTGGGAAGTAAGTTCTGAGACAAGGCCCACCATAGTATTAACTATTTATCACCATAAACAATAAAGTTAGATATTCTCATATCAATAATATCTGGACACATCACTGACCTATTACCTAAACCTCTCCATTGTACCCAAAGGTACATTTTTTAAACAAATTTTTTAATGTTTTATTTATTTCTAGTAGAGAGAGAGAGAGAGACAGCGTGAGCAGGGGAGGGTCAGAGAGAGAGGGAGTCACAGACTGAAACAGGCTCCAGGCTCTGAGCTGGCAGCCAGCACAGGGCCCGACGCGGGGCTCGAACCCACGAACCGTGAGATCATGACCTAAGCGAAAGTTGGACGCTTAACCGACTAAGCCACCCAGGCGCCCCCCAAAGGTACATTTTTAATTCTAAGCCTTTCTCTTCCCCTTCTTCTCCTACCCATTTCCAATTGTTATTCAAATTTCAATTAAATATCACCTCAGAGATTCTTTACCTTCACTAACTAGGTCAGTTTATCCTATAATTGTCTTCACTGTCTTTGAAACATCTTCCACAATTTCAAATGTGCAAATCACTAATTTGTTGTAAATGTCCATCTCCCTCCTTTAATTTCTATCAGCAGGTCTGACTTCTTTGTCAATGCATTCCTGGGTTTAGGAGAGTAAACTGGCACTTAGTAGATGCTTCATGCATGCTGCTGAAAAAAACTGTTGAAATAACTCCAGGGCAGGACCTCATATTCAAACGGAACACTTCAAATACTGCTTTGCTGATTATGGTTGGTAATATTATGATATCTGATTTCCTTTCTTGAAAAGGTTAAATTGACAAATTAAAATTCCAGATTATTATATGTCAAATTCATTTTAGAATCATATATACCCTGCTAGTCAATTAAATGTCTACCTCTTACAATTTGTTGACATCTATAACCTTTTTTAGTTTTTGTTTTTAAATGGTAGTGCTGGACTATATAAAATATGAAATTATGTTGTAGTATG
Source organism: Crocuta crocuta (assembly GCF_008692635.1). NCBI lineage: Eukaryota > Metazoa > Chordata > Mammalia > Carnivora > Hyaenidae > Crocuta > Crocuta crocuta. The sequence goes on from NW_027551558.1 coordinate 16,049,460, forward strand.
TATTGTTTCCTTAAAAATTTTGAAACCAAGGAAGAAATAAGAAGCATGAGTTTTCCTGTACTTATTCTAGAAATCCCATAAGTTAATAAATCATGGGTTTGGCTCCTTAAAAAAGTACCTACAGGCACTTGGGTGGCTCAGTCATTAAGTACCTGACTTTGGCTCAGGTCATTATCTCCTGGTTTGTGAGCTTGAGCCCCATTTTGGGTGAGCTCCCCACTTCTCTCTCACTGTCTCTCTCTCTCTGCCCCTCGCTCACCTGTGCACTCTCTTTCTAAAAAAAAAAAATGGATTTTTACCTAGTGGACAGAAGGTATATAGGAAATATAACAAATCCTGATAAGGATGATAAGTCCTCTTCATATTTCCTCCTAGTTTTTCCTAGTTATTCTTTGTTTAATTTTGTTAATAAAAAAAAGTCAGAATCCTTTGTACATTCTTTTAACTTAATACATCTATTCAATAACTTATATACTGAGAGAAGACCTCTGTGAATTTAGGAATGTTTTTTCTTACTCCTAAGAGTAACTGGCTTACACAGGCTGGTTCAGCTTACACATCGATTTAATAAAAAATGCTACACTGTGCTTACTGTGCTACTACTACACAGAATGGTGACAAGAGTCCTTGATAAGTCATATTGGTATTTACCCAGAGGACTTTGAGTTTTAAGAATAAACTGATGAAGCACAGAGTTGATGATGTTTATTCTAATTCATTCTGCCCTGGACTGATTTTCCCAGATTTGGGGAATGCATCACCATTAACTTCCAGAACAACTGGCGAATTTTGACCCTGCTACTGGGGCTCAGGGAGCCAGAGCAACAAAATTAAGAGACTGTGGGAGGCGGGGCAGGGCAGGTAGAGAAAACTGACTCAGATGTATTAAGGGGGTTCAGAAGTTTGCAGGAAGAGTAGGAAGAGTTAACAGAAAGATAAAAGTAAATTATAAGGCAGAGACAATACTGGAATGCAGAAGGACCCTGAGTTGACTAAGTAAGCATTAATACAGGATGTGAAGAGTTAAATATAGTATTTACACAACAAAATGTTATAGGGATAAGAATATAGTAACTTAGTAAGTTTAGTTATGGTTAAATTTAATTGTATTGCTTTAAAAATATTCCATTTACTTGAGAAGAGAATACTTTGTATTTCAAATTTATATTTTATTTAAAAAATAACAACAACCTCCTTTATTAGAAATTCTATCATTCATTTTAGAAAGCCAATACGTGGCATTAAAGATTTAGGAATATAGGGACAACGCTGATCTTTGTTAGAATGGAACTTTTTGGCAAGGACTCTTATTCTAGTTTAAGTTTCAACGTACTAATAAGATAGGCTGGCTTTTACCAAATGGATCAATGAGTCTTAATCCCAGATCTGAGACTCTCTGCTGGTTACTAAGCTTCTAATTTACACAGAAGAATGAGAATTAAAATGGCCAGACAGCAACAAATGGCTTAGGGAGGAATGAGAAACAATTGAAAGTAATTTCCTCAATTATGCCTTTTCTTTTCTCTGTTTACATGTGGTTTCTATACAATTCAGAGAGGGAGAGACAAGAAAACTACCTCACTGAATAATATAATTTTCTGATAATTAAAAAAAATCTTCCAAGCAATTGACTTCTTTTCACATGTAAACATCTCTGCAGATTAATTTTGGTACTACTTAATGAAGCAAATTATGAAACAGGCTTATCAATTTATCAAACATCTATAACTGCTGAGGTGTCTTTTTTGAATTCTTATCTTTTCATCACTGACAGAGCCAATCACGCATTCTGAAAATGATGTGATCACATATATTGTTTATAATGAGTGAAAAATTAATAAACCAAACCTATTTACTGATACCAGAACCAGCAAAAATACCCTGAAGGGGGAATTAATTTGAAAATACCATTTCAGGTAAGCTTTTTTATATGATTGCTTTGTTTACTTTCCAATCCCCATAGCCACTGCCATTGTCATTATCTGTTCAGGAGGGGCGACTGAGTTTAGATTATTTATAGAACACCACCATAGGATGCTATACTGGTTCACTATACTAACACTAGTTCACTATGTAAGGCCACAAGTCTAAACGTCTAAACCGACTGACTCCATGACTTTAAGTTTCCCCTCTAAACTAGAAGGCCTGAGTTTCAGCTTCCCCGGAACTATCAGGCAGTCACANCATAACAACTATGCTAGTGTTTTGCCAGCATTGCCTCTAAAAAGTTGGCTGATGATAGAATCATGGAAGACGATTGGAAATGTTAATTCATCTAAGCTATGAGAAGGTCACTTAGATTGCAATAGGTAAAAGAGAGAGAGAAAAATTAAAAAAAAATACGTCTAAATATTAGATATGATAAATCGGTACTAATTCTGAGATGTGTTTTCAGACCAGAATAATGTGTTCATTTGAAAAATAAGAGTTGAGATAAAGTCATGTAAGATAAAGAGAACTTTAATAGTGAGAGTCATATTCTTTATATCGTTCCTAGTTGCTGCTTGATAACTTCATGCTTTGTAAATGAATGGTTATGTTAAAATGAATAGTAGAGAAGAGACTTCAAAAAGGGAGCCTCTGTGCCTAGATCAGGCCTACAAACTTGATGGTTTGGCCAAAGCAATGTATTAAAAGAAAAATGACCAATGTTTACAAAGCAGCAGACTTATGTAAAATCTCCATCCTTTGAAAGTTCAAAGACATGGCAACTTTCCTGAGAAAGAAGAAATAACTGTGACTGACAAATGACAGGCCACAAATCAACCCAGAATATTTTCATATCAACAAGACTCATCTCAAGGAAGAAACCATTTGTTGTCAGGATGTTACGATATTCTCAGTTTTGCCATTTGTGGGTTGTTTCTCTAACAAGATAAAGTGTCCGGATATTGGATACTTCCCTCCTTTAAAACACTTTCATATCCTCAGTTTCTAAGCCTCTATACATTACTTCTCTTTTTCCCACTTTACTGCCATTTATTCTCAGAACTGAGTAACCTCTTTAGACAAAGTCATATTTCTAATGATACCTAGCCTGTTAGTCATTTATCTGCTTGTTGGAACTTGAATTCTGTGGCACTTCAAGTAGAAGGTCCATGAAATATTCCAGGGAGATGGATTAGATGACAGTGTGCTATTTTCAAAACAGGAAGAACAGGGGCGCCTGGGTGGCTTAGTCGGTTAAGCATCCGACTTTCGCTTGGGTCATGATCTCACGGTTTGTGGGTTCGAGCCCTGTGTCAGGCTCTGTGCTGACTGCCAGCTCAGAGCCTGGAGCCTGTTTCAGTCTGTGACTCCGTCTCTCTCTGACCCTCCCCTGCTCACGCTGTCTCTCTCTCTCTCCTAAAAATAAATAAAACATTTAAAAAAAAAAAAAAAACAGGAAGAACAGAAATTTGCCTGTTAACTTAATGGACTAAAGATACCTTGGCTTTGACCAATTTGTAGAAGAGATTTATGAAAAATGAGAAAGATGGACAAAATTAAGCTGTTCCAAAACAGATCTTTCCTCCTTTTGTATTTTGTGAAAATTTGGGATAAAAAGAACATCATTCCTCATCTTTTTGTAGGAACTTCATTTTTCCTGGTAGTTTATTCTCTGTTGTTTGTTATATGAAGGGTTCCGTTAGTAGGAATAGACCGATTTGGAAAATAGACTTAATCTACTATTTCTTCATGGCTTTCTCTCTATGTGGGAATCTGATAAAATGACTGCTCACCTACTGCTGACACATGCAATTCCCAGGGAAAGAAGAAAATAAGGGAGATAATTATGGTAGACAAATCAAAGGTAGCAAATAAACCTCAGACATTTTTAAATCAACAGGTGTCATCTCAAGAGAGAAGACATTTTGTTGTCTGTGTTGCCATTTCCTGGGATTTGTAATTTGAGGACTATTTCTCTGCCTCTATAAATAAAATATTTGACATAGTGGATTGTTTTCTCCCTTGAAACACTTTATTTTCTTGGCATCCAGAATGCCACACACTAGTTCTATTCTTCTTCCTTGCTGACCATTTATTCTGTCTCCTTTGCTAGATTTCTGTTCTTTTGTGACCTCCACATATCAGAATACTAAGTTTTCATACTTCTTCTTCATCTAAACTTCATTTTTGAGTAATTTCATTGGGTCTTGTGACTTTAATCAACCTATATGTGATGATGCATAAGTTTGTATCTCCCACTCCAACTCCTCCTGGAAATCCTGACTCACCATCTACCTTCCTGTACACTTCTCTTTTCTACTTAGATTGCTACTGGGTATGTCAAAGCCAACATTTACTTTCATGTCTTAAAACCAAAGCATTAAAACACACACACACACACACACACACACAGAAATAAAAATCTTCTCCACGTCACCTCTCCCCACCTCTCCCAACCCCTGCGAAGTAAAAACCTGTTGATTTTCCAATTCTTTATTATCAGCATGGGCTTCCTCCAGTAACACCACAGTTCTCACAGTTTAGTAGGTTAAATTAACGAAAATATGTAATCCTGCTTTTTCTCAGACCCCAGTTCTAACCTGTTAGCAAGTTCCATCTGTTTTGCCTCCAAAATAAATCTGGAGGGGTGCCTGGGTGGCTTAATCAGTTAAGTTCCTGACTTTGGCTCAGGTCATGATCTTGTGGTGCTTGAATTCGAGCCCCGCTTTGAACTCTCTGCTGTCAGCACAGAGTCTCCTTCATATCCTCTGTTTCCCTCTCTCTCTGACCCTTCTCTGCTGTTTCTCTTTCTCTCTCTCAAAGCAAATAAATAAACTTAAAAATATAAATCTGGAATTTGACCATGTCTACATTTGAAAATCATAACCACTTCTGGGGTGCCTGGGTGGCTCAGTCGGTTGAGCATCCAACTTTGGCTCAGGTTCGTGGGTTCGAGCCCCACGTGGGCTCTGTGCTGACAGCTAGCTCAGAGCCTAGAGCCTGTCTTTGGATTCTGCGTTTGCCTCTCTCTCTCTGGCCCTCCCCTCCTCATGCTGTCTCTGTCTCTCTCTCAAAGATAAATAAAACATTAAAAAAAAGTTTTTAAAAATAAATTTAAAAAAAATAAGAAAATTGTAACCACTTTGTCTTGGGTGTACTCCTAAGAAAGCATCCTTGCAGGTTTTCTTTTTTCCATCCTTCCCTAAAATCGGTTGCCTACACTAAAGCCAGAGTTATGTTTGTAAAAATACAAGTCATTCCCATGATTAAAAACCATCCATGGATCTCCTCTCACGTTAGGACAAAATTAAAATCCTTTTCAATAACCTGAAAGATATGACAAGGCATCTGGCCACCTCTGATATGGGAATGGATCCTAACATATAAAACTCTAGGAAAAGAAAAGAAAACAACAACAACAACAACAACAACAACACAAAAATAGGGTTTTATATGCTTGCTAGTCTTAAAATACAGTCCAATTTCATTCACTTCAATTAAATATGCAAGTACCATTCTCACACTCTACTGCTAAAACCCATGGAAGATAACAAAATGAGTCATAATAGCTAAAGTTTATAGTATAACTTATACCAGGCAATGAGCTAAAAGCTTTAGAGGTATTATATTACTCAAGTTCCTTGTTATAGCCCCATGAGATATAAGGACACCTATTTTAGAGATGAGAAACAGAGTAATTAGGTAACTTGTCCTACATCAGACAACTGTTTAAGAGGAACTTGAACCCTTTCCTTTATGATAGCTAGATCTAATCTATGTTGGTGATTTTCAGCATAGAGCTAACTGTCAGTGGCAAGCCTCAAGGACATCCCCACTGACTCTACAAACTCAATTAATCCAAATATTAATTGAGGGATTAGAGATGTAGGGCCAGTGTAAATGACCACTATAAGGCCATTTACCTATGTCTATGGCGTCTTTACCAGTAATCTATTAGTTACGGAATTACTAAAACGTAGTTTTCATAAGCTAAACGAATACTGAATAGAGTTTACTGAGAATGCCAATGCAATATCCTAATGAAAACCCTAGCAGCTGCTCAGTACTTGGGAGTAATACAAATGGTACCCAGTGCCTGAGCACAGGTAAATAGCCAGAAGTGCCAAGACTTAAGAGGGACATACTTTTTTATCAAAGCATCTTGGGCAGTGGAAGCAACGGAAGTGGCTTTCAAGTACTATTATTCTTGCTTTAAATTATAAGTTCCTGGGGTGCCTGGGTAGCTCAGTCGGTTCAGTGTCCGGCTTCGGCTCAGGTCATGATCTCATGGTTTGTGGGTTTAAGCCCCACATCGGGCTCTGTGCTGACAGCTAGCTCAGAGCCTGGAGCCTGCTTCAGATTCTGTATCTCCATCTCTCTCTGACCCTCCCCTGCTCATGCTGTCTCTGTCTCTCTCTCAAAAATAAATAAACATTTAAACAAAATTATAAGTTCCTGTTTAAACTTTATCTTTGTCAATTTAACTGTTTATGGACCCTTTGCCTACCTTTCGTGTGTAATGATGAACATTTGAAACAAAACTATCTGTGATCCACAATTACATTAAGGCTAGACTTTAAAACATTTGCACAGAGCAAACACATATGGATCATCGACAAACCATCCTTTTACAAAGCATTCACATTTCCCACCCTGTTTCAATTTTGTTTATAGTGATGTTTCACTGTTGTCAAGGGCTTTTTGTGTGCCTATAATGGAATGAATCATGGAGAACGGTGGTAAAAAATATATGACTGAGAACTTCTTTTTGAGGTTAACAAGTCTGCTAGCTTTGCTCTAGGGCTTCCTAACGCAGTGTGCAAGAGAGGTAAGTGCAATCAGCGAGGGACAGATAGACCCTCAGGTAAAGTGTCCCAATATTGTCCGTGATACTCAAGCATTCCACAGTGGTAAGTGTTAAAATGTGAAACTGTAAGGTACTCTGTCAAGTAAAATAGCAAAGAGCCTATCTTTATTATTCTTCATATTTTCTAAGACAGATTTCTGAAAAATTTTACATGGAAGACTTGCAATTTGGTCTCCTTAAGTTTTGAACTTAAGGTAAAAGTGGCTGAAGGTTGTAGCTTCTCATGAGTTTTGGGCATGTTCTAAAGAGGAAAAGCAAAGACTGAGTTTACTACCTTGATTTCCTGCGAAGAGCAAGCAGCAAGTTCCAGTCCCAATCCCCTCCTGGACATGGCTGCAGGTCTTTAAAAGATGCTGTGTGAGGGCCCTTCCACGCACCCTGATAACTCTTCTGGCTCTTGGGGTTCAGATCACAAAAGGTCAAATCTACTTTTTACCTCATTGTGGGGCTGTGATAGCAACTGTGGGGAAGGTTTGATTCCTGTGTTTTGCAGTTAACTCCTCCTCAAATGAGATGAGAAAACCAGCCAGAGAAGATAAACTATTCAAGTGGCAATCAGTAACATTGCCCCTCCGCTCAATCTCTCTGGTGTGCTTTAAGAAAGAAACATAATGCTGATTTATGAAGCAAACAAACCATTCTTCCAAGATTCTCTGTTTGTTGTGATGAAGTATAAGCCATGAACGGCAACAAGGACAATTAATATTTATTGTGTTCTTACCATGGAGCATGGACTCTGCTAAGTGGCTTGCTTACTGACCTGTTTAACACTAACAGTGACCCTAAGGAACTGATACCATATTGTACCCATGTTACAGATGCAGACACTAAAACTTGCACAGAGAGGTTCACTGGCCATTTCTTGACTGGGACACCAGGTCCTAATATTCTTCTATTCTGTAAACCTGAACTTTTCAATGTGTTTTGACTTCAAACTCTATATAGAAAGACTTTTATTCACAGTTACTTTCTGGGTATTTTTAGTAAAAAGGGTAGGCTCAAAGGAAACTAGTTTTTTTTTTTTTTTTTTTTTTTTAGAATAGTGAAGGTATAAGAAATGAAAAAAAAAATTAAGAAATGTATTTTTTATCTTTAAAAATGTCCTTAGTAGTTTTGCTGGCATTCTTGACTCAGTTCTATACTCCTGTAAGGTAACAAAAAATGTTTGTGTATAAAAAGTTATTTTAAAATCCCATTCTAGGGATGCCTGGTTGGCTCAGTTGGTTAAACATCTGATTCTTGGTTTCAGCCTAGGTCATGATGTCGTGTTTTCTGAGTTCAGGCCCTGAATTGGGCTCTGTGCTGACAGCACAGAGACTGCGTGGGATTCTCTTTCCCTCTCTTTCTGCCTCTCCCCTGCTCATTCTCTATCTTAAAAATAAATAAATAAATATTAAAAAGAATCCCATTCTAATTGCAATCAATTAATTAATCAACAAATACAGTAAAACTTCAAAACAAAACAGAATCCCGCAATCTTCTTTTTTAAAAAATTTTTTAATGTTTTATTTATTTTTGAGAGAGAGAGAGATAGGGTGAGCAGGGGAGGGTAAGAGAGAGAGGGAGAGACAGAATCTGAAACAGTCTCCAGGCTCTGAACTGGCTGGCAACACAGAGCCCAACACAGGGCTCGAACCCATGAACTGTGAGATCATGACCTGAGCCGAAGTCGGACGCTCAACCAACTCAACTACCCAGGTGCCCCTCCTGCAATCTTCTTAAAATACAGTTTTCCCACACTCAAAACAATGCATCATAATTCTGCAAATAATGTAATGAAATACTGAATTGTTTTTCAGAAAAAGAAGAATGTTGGAAAAATCATGATCATCATCTTAAACATTGCTTCATACACAAGCAGGATTTGGTGACTATGTATTAAGAGGTTCTGACATTCCTCAGGTCCACAGTCTCTTAGCTGTTTTTCTCCTATAAAATACAATTGATTTATTGGCTAAGTTTCCCCCAGTAACTCCCAGTACACAGAAAACTGGCAAATCTGCAATATATTGAGTCTCTGCTAAGGTTATACTTTTTCACAGATTCATATATCACAGAATTTAGAAATTTCTGCCTGTGCTAAAGCTCATTATCTTAACATTCTTATTATTTTCTTTTAAGGAAGTACATCTGGTAAATTCAGGTAACTAAAGAGTATACCCTATTTCAATGCAGTGTTATTCAAGCATTAAAATTCTATTTAATTATAAAGTGAAAATACAGCCAAAGGCTTATTATGTTAGGAAGTAAGAAAAAAAAATGTGTGTGCATCTTATGTAGGATACATGTGAGACCTCAAACACATGTATGTTTCTGAAAATGGAAATCATTTATTATAGTAGATTAAACTAAAAGGAGGTTCCTGATGATTAACATGCATACAGTCATCTCTCTATATAGAGAAGTTCAAGAGACATTTTCATTTGTGGGAGTGTGCTCACTGGGAATAATGTGCTTTGTCTTTGTTTTTTGTTGTTGTTGTTTTTTTTTAAATTAATGTTTTTATGTATTTCTGAGAGAGAGAGAGAGAGAGAGGCAGCGTGAGCAGGGAAGGGTCAGAGAGAGAGGGAGACACAGAATCAAAGCAGGCTCCAGGCTCTGAGCTAGCTGTCAGCATAGAGCCCAACGCGGGGCTTGAACCCACGAACCGTGAGATCATGACCTGAGCCAAAGTCAGACGCTTAACCGACTAAGCCACCCAGGTGCCCCATGTGCTCTGTCTTTGGACAGAATTTATTTCTAATCCAGCTACTTCAGAAATGTACTTTTTGCCTAAATGGATGGCTTCCCCCATGTGTTTTCTATTACCGGTTCTAGAGTTCCACAACATCTGGCTTGGGAATGTAAAAGTGATATGCTGTTCAGTTATCAGCCTAAGCGTGGGGCTGAGAGACACAGTTTTAGCCAGCCATTTCTTTGCTGGACAGTAGGGTCTGGGAGAGTAGGTGTACAAGCATACACATGAAATAAACTTTCTTTTCTACTCAGTTGGAATAAATTATAACCTGTCTGGGCGAATATGTGCGTAACTATTTTCAGGACTGATTTGAGTTCATAATGGATTTTAAAAAGCCTAACTCAAACAGAGAATAAGCTTGATTGTTCTACTCTCTCTCTGTTTTTATGTTTTTTACATAGATTTATTTATTTATTTATTTATATTTAAATTTTTTAATGTTTTATTTATTTCTGGGAGAGAGACAGAGAGTGAGTGGGGGAGGGTCAGAGAGAGAGGGAAACAGAATCCGAAGCAGGCTCCAGGCTCTGAGCTGTCAGCACAGAGTCCGATGTGGGACTTGAACCCACAGACTGTGAGATCGTGACTGGAGCCGAAGTCGGATGCTTAACCAACTGAGCCACCCAGGTGCCCCTACATAGATTTTTTTAAAGGGTTGAATTCTTGGAAGACCTTAGCCATTTTTTAAATGGCTAGTACATATGAATTCAAGGAGAAAGAGAAAAGGCTGCTCTTAAATCTTGCATAAAACCTTGGGGCGCCTGGGTGGCTTAGTCGGTCAAGCGTCCGACTTTCGCTTAGGTCATGATCTCGCGGTTTNATAAGAGGAGGTATTTATAATTTATTAAGCATGGCTGCCTCTCATGGGAGAATGGGTTATTTGCACTAAAAAATATTTATTTATTTTGAGAGAGAGAGAGAGAGAGTTTGCACTTGCATGCATGAGTGGGGTTTGGCGGGGGTTGGGGGGGGAGCAGAGAGAGAGGGAGAGAGAGAATCCTAAGCAGGCTCTGAGCTATCAGTGTAGACCCCAACATGGGGCTCCATCTCATAAACTGTGAGATTATGACATGAGCTGAAATCAAGAGTCAGATGCTAAACTGAATGAGTCACCCAGGTACCCCGGGTTATTTGCATTTTATTTTTCCATGTCTTCCTCAATATTTTCAAAAATTTCTAGGAATGTTTTCCAGCAATGTTGGAGGGGAATACATTTTGTCTATTACATATTCACATATTCATTTATTCCAGATAAAATATATTATTTTTTCTTCTCAGCTTATCTCTCTGCCTCTAATTGGTAAATATGACAAAAATAATTAGGCATACTTCACCCAGTCCCAAGCTTCTTCCTCTTTAGGGAACTTCTAATGGGAAGCCCAGGTCCCTCTGTTTTTCAAGGGCTCTGCTCCATGAATGCATCTGGCCCAAGATCAATCACTTATGGATCTGGGAGATAAGCTTACCTAACCAGTGTTCAGTTAGCAGGCTTATGTGGGTATTACAACTAAGTCACTCTACCCAAGCTGGTCTTTTGATTGCTTAGGTGTTTTTGAAAAACTTGAATTCAGCAAAAACTTACACTACTCCAAATCTACCAAACTGTGTACACAGAGCACTAGGAAAAACATCAGTAATTCTAATAAAAAATACAATCACTGAGGTACATTTAATTTTTAATAAATATAACAAAGAATAAATCTTTAGTTAAAACTAAAAGGCCGAACATTGTTTGATGGATAGCAGTCTGGGAAAGAATTGAGGATTCTTCTGAGACATGAGCAAAGGACAGGAATGTCAGAAAAAAAAGTGCAAGTGGTGTGCGTGGGTGTCTCTGTCGATTAAGCGGCCAACTCTTGATTTTGGCTTCGGTCATGATCTCAGGGTTCGTGGGACTGAGCCCCACGTCTGGCTCTGTACAGGCTGACAGTGAGAAGCCTACTTGGGATTTCTCTCCCTCTCTCTCTGCCCCTTCCCGGCTCTCTCTCTCTCTCTCTCAAAATAAATATAAAATAAATATTAAAGGAAAAAAAAGGAAGAACATTGTAATCTACATTAGAAGACCAGGGCTTGTGGCCTATGTCCCAAGAAAGAAAATAAATTGAATCAGCAAATGGCAAGTGTATTTGGCTCTTACACTGCTTATTGTCTTCACCTGTTTGCACACCTTGCATGTGGCTACTATTACTTGCTGGTATAAAATATTAACATGCCATGTAAAAAATCACAAATGAGGGATGCAATGTGACTCTCCACCATAGTGACATATTTCCTGTATTCCAAGCATGTTTGAGCTTCTCCAGGGTAAAATAAGGAATAAAGAGCAGAAGAGACTAAGCCAAAGAGGATATTTGTTTCTACATCTGCCCTCTCCCCTCCTTTTAATTCTCAAGTTGTTTAGAACCCTAGAAGAAAAAGGGGTGCTTTGAAGGGAAGGGCTCAGAAACTCAGTAACTTGCATAAATATAATGAAGCATATTTAAAAATACATAGATTTGTTCTTATAATAGATGAAAGAAAAGCAAAACATGGATAAAGCATTTGGCCTCAAATAAGACCCAAAAACATCAATACCTGGACAACAAGATTCTCATTAGCAAAATCACAAAAACACCCTTGACTACTTCCAGGTAAAGTGGCATTAAGAAACTTCCTTTGGACTAAATTGGAATAAACTAACAACCTTGTAAAAAATGGAATTCAGGTCACGCTACCCCCAAACATGGTACCTTGGGCGTACTGGTTATCTTAAGCAGAAAGAACCTGGGAAGTGAAGAATACAGGATGGACTTTCTGACTTTCCCCTGAGGTGAGCCATAAAAACCTCCTGGGTGAGATGTCCTCCCCATACCTGGAGGAAAGAAGCTTCCTTATCTCTGTTGACAAAAATACAGCAGAATCTGAATGAACATGCCTTGCAAGTTTCCCTCAATTTACTATTCTTAGCTCATACTCTTTATCCTATACCTTTCCACGGATTTCCATTCTTTATCTTATCTAGCATAAAAACACTCAGGTTTCACCATTTATTCCAATCTTCATTTCCTCACAAAGACTTCAGTGTCACATAAAATTTACATTAAATAAAATAAATTTTGTGCTTTTTACGTATTGATTTGTCTTTAATTATTGGGTCCCTGTTGAGTACTTACAAGGTGAGAATAAAAAGATACTTTTCGGGGCATGTGGGTGGCTCAGTTGGGTAAGCTTCTGACTTCAGCTCAAATCATGATCTCACAGCTCCTGGGTTCAAGCCCAGGGTCTGGCTCTGTGCTGACTGCTCAGAGCCTAGAGTCTGCTTCAGATTCTGTGTCTCCCTCTCTCTCTACCCCTCCCCGGCTCATGCTCTGTCTCTGTCTTTCTCTCTTAAAAATAAATAAACATTAAAAAAAAAGAGAGAGATACTTTTCTCCTCTGTGTCAGCATGAGCAAATAAGGTTCTGATTGAAATTTACAAATTTATCAAGAAGCTTATTAGAATGCTAGAATTCTGAATCCTGAAGCTTAAAAAAAAAAATGTGTGCCTTGGGCAAACATTGCTTTGCAAAGTCAGAAGTATATGTTTTATAAGACTTGGTAGAAACTGAAGAAAATAACATATTTCAGAAATATTCAGATGATAGGTCTACAATTGATTATTTGTATATAGTGCTGGATAATTGTTTCAAAATAAAATTCCAGGGTAGTGAGTTTGGTTGAATTGCCCTGAGACATGTTCCATCTAAGACAATCCTTTCCCAATTCTGAGAAAAAATGAATTGACCAGAGTAATAGCTCAACTTTAAGTATTCTCCCATGATTTTTTTCAAAGATCTCTGATCCTGTTACCTCATTTTCCTCCCATTTGATACTAAGCATTTGCTTAGCCTTTTCAGGACCATCTTTTTTTTTTTTAAAAAGAATATTTTTGAGAGAGAGAGAGAGACAGACAGAGCATGAGTTGGGGGAAGGGCAAGAGAGAGAGTGGAGACAAAATCTGCAGCAGGCTCTAGGCTCTGAGCTGTCAGCACAGAGCCCTATGCAGGATTCGAAATCATGAGCCATGAGATCATGACTTGAGCTGAAATTAGACGCTTAACCAACTGAGTCACCAGGGTACTCTTCAGGTTCATCTCTTACCTTAAATTTGGTAGGATGCTTATTTACAGTAATGAGCTTTATCCTGTCAAAATGGGAATATTTTTAAAATCTATTTTGTTTTAGATGGAAAGGCCTGCTAGTCAAAGAATATATTCTTAATGTATATGATTGAGTCAACTATTTATATTAGCAATGACTTAAAAAGTCACTGTTGAAGCGTAAAAATAACCATGGGAGAGTCCGAAAAGAAGCTTTTGGCTTCTGCCCGGAACTAGAAATGAACCCTCTGAGAAACATGGCAGCCAAGGACTAGGATTCCTTACTGGTGAGGAAGGAGGCTGAAGGGACCTTGAGCGGATTATAAAACAAAATCTCTAAGAGTCCTTTCAGCTCAAAAAGGTTGATTATTCCATTCCTTCCATAGCATGACTCATGGTACCCCAATGAGACTAGATGGAAGGCAGCTGGGCCCCTATCTGAGAAATCTAATTGGTTCTGTCTAATGGCAGACGAAAGGCAAAGGCATAGGGGACAAAGGCACAATTCTTCCATATGAATACCATCTTGAGGTGGGTGAGTTCTCACAAGAGCCCATGGTTGGTATTTTAATTCCTTACAAACAAAAGTCTCATTTAAAAGGGATGTAGATCACAACCAGATGGATTTTTCCAATATCCCATCCTGATATTTCAACATCCTATGGTTGTATTAAAAACTGGGAAAAAACATGCAAGCCAGTGACAGCCTTCTCACTTCCTGAAGACCCCAGCTCAGATTATTTGCTTCTAGGAAGGTGACTTCTCTTCTCCTGTTGGCCTGGGCATGAGGGAGGGGGAAGAATCCCAGTAGAATAAACTGAACATTTGACACAAGAAGTAACTATTCAAACTTGGACCTGCCTAGGAATAGCAGCATTTTATTCTGATTGGACCTGTGGAAAATAATAACCCGAGGAACTCAGACAAGCATTCTTCCTCTTCTTTTATCTACTGCTCTGTTTGGAAAATAAAATTAATCTATAGCAGAAAAAGAGTAAGCGCAACAGGCATTTGCTGTAGATACCAAGGGATCAAAGTTACATGGCCTTAATATCTTTAATTTTTTCACAATCTAATTTACTACACCCATTAATTAAGTATATATACTAGAGAAACTATTTTTATGAGAAACCTTTAAAATTGTGGCATAACTAACATATGCCATTATATTTGTTTCAAGTGTACAATGTAATGATTTTATATTTGTATACACTGCAAAACGGCAACCACAGTAAGTCTAGTTACAGTTTGTCACCACAGGAAATTACACATTTTGCGGGCTTGTGTGCGTGTGTGTGTGTGTGTGTGTGTGTGTGTGTGTGTGATAGAGAGAGAGACAGAGAGACAGAGAGACTGAGAAAGAGAGAGAGAGAGCACATTTAGGAATTACTTTCTTGGCAAATTTTAGTATGCACTAAAATATTAATGACTATTGACACTGCTGTACATTATATCCAGAGGACTTATTCATTTTATAGTTAAAAATTTATACCTCTTGACCCTCTCCATCCATGTCACTCATTCTACAACTCTTTCCCTCTAGCAATCACTGTTATAGTCTCTAGACCTATGAATTTTGTTTCATTGTTTTTTTTTTTAATTTTTTAATGTTTTTTATTTATTTCTAGGAGAGAGAGAGAGAGAGACAGCATGAGCAGGGGAGGGTCAGAGAGAGAGGGAGTCACAGATTGAAACAGGCTCCAGGCTCTGAGCCGGCAGTCAGCACAGAGCCCGACGCGGGGCTGGAACCCACGAACCGCGAGATCATTATCTAAGCGACAGTTGGACACTTAACCGACTAAGCCACCCAGGCGCCCCTCATTGTTTTGTTTTAATATCAGCAGTGAATCTCTTGCAGGCAGTGTACAGATGGGTTGTTTTTCTATCCATTTAGCCATTCAATGTCTCTTGTTTGTGGAGAATTTAGTCCTTTTATATTTAAAGTAATGATTGATAGGTATGTACTTCTTGCCATTTTGCAGTCAAATGCTCTACCACTGAGCTATACTCCACTTCTTGTCATTTTGTTAATTATTTTCTGGTTGCTTTATAGTTCTTCTCTGTTCCATTCTTCTTTTCTTTCTCCTTCCATTATGGTTCAGTAACTTTTGATAGTGTTATGTTGAGATGTCTAGATTTCCTTCTCACTATCTTTTGTGAAGTATAGGTTTTTGCTTCATGGCTACCATGAGACTTACACATAATATCACATATGTGTGTGTGTGTGGTTAAGTTGATAGGACTTTTAATGAAAATACATTCTAAAACTGCACATTTTTATACACCCCCACCACATTTTATGTTTTCACTGTCAAATTTTACATCTTTTTAATTTTATGAATCTCTTAATTGTTACAGTTATTCTCACTACTTTTGTTTTTTAACTTTCATACTAGCTTTGTAAGTGGTTAACACACTCCCTTTATTGTATTTTTACCTTTAGCAGTGAGGTTTATGCTTCTGTATGTTAACTTATTACTAATTAATGCCCTTTCTTTTCAGCTTAAAGAAGTATTTCAACGTATCTTGTGAGGTTGGTTTAGCATGGTGAGAAACTTTAGCTTTTGCTTGTCTGTAAGACTCTTCATCATCCCTTCAATTTTGAATGATAACCTTGCTAGGTAGAGTATTCTTAATTAGAGTTTTTTTAGAGTTTTGTTTTTGTTTTTGTTTTGCTTTGTTGTTGTTGTCGTCGTCATTTTGTTCTTTTCTTTCAGCATGCTGCCTTCTGGGCCTCAAAGCTTCTGCTGAAAAATCTGCTGATAGTCTTATGGAGTTTCTCTTGTATGTAACAAGCTATTTTTCTCTTGCTGTTTTTAAGATTCTCTATTTTTAACTTTTGACATTTTAATTGTAACATTCATTTCTTGGTGGGGATCTCTTTGGCTTCATCTTATTTGGAAATTTGTGGGCTTCCTGCATCTGAAAGACTGTTTCTTCACCCCAGGTTACGAATTTTTTCAGCCATTATTTTTTCAAGTAGGTTATCTGTCCCTTTCTCTCTTCCATTTCTGGGACCTTATAATGCTCATGTTATCCTGCTTGAGTCAGTCCTATATATCTCTTAAGCTATCTTTACTTGTTAAAGTTCTTTACACTTTTTGCCACTCTGTTTGGGTGAGTTCCAATGCTCTTTTTGCTCATTGGTCCTTTCTTCACCTTCATCTAGTCTGCTGTTAAACCCATCTAGTATATCTTTCAGCTCAGTTATTGTATTCTTTCACCTTGTGATTTCTGTTTGATACTTTTCTTATATTTTGTATCTCTTTGCTAACATTTTCACTGATTTTTAAAAAACTTTTTTTAATGTTTTATTTATTTCTGAGAGAGAGAGAGAGACAGCGTGAGCAGGGGAGGGTCAGAGAGAGAGGGAGATACAGAATCCGAAACAGGCTCCAGGCTCTGAGCTAGCTGTTAGCACAGAGCCTGACACGGCTCGAACGCACGAAACATGAGATCATAACCTGAGCTGAAGTTGAACGCTTAACTGACTGAGCCACCCAGGGGCCCCCTTTTTAAATTTTTTAAAATATTTTTAATTTTTAATTGTTTTTCATTGATTCTTATCTCAAGTTTGGTGAACATCTTCATGACCATTACTTTGAACTAGTTATCAGGTCAATTACTTATCTCTGTTTTATTTTTTTTTCTTGCAATTTTATCTTGCTCTTTTGTTCGAAATACATTCCTCTGTTTCCTTAATTTGTTTGATTTTTTGTGTTTATTTCCATGTATTAGGTGAAACTGCTACCTCTTCCAGTCTTCAAAGAGTTGCCTAGTGTAGGAGATAAACCTTGTTGTCCAATCTTGCCCTAGCTCTTGAATCTTTGCAACTGTCTAAGCAGCCTGATTTCCCTTATACAGGTCCCAGTTGTTGAGGGTATACCAAGATATGCCAGAGTTCTAGAACACATGATTTGGTCAGATCCTAGTTTCAGGCTGATCGGGAGTCAGAATCTCAGGTTGCAGCTTTTAAAGTAGGCAAACACAGACAGTCCTGTGTAACCACAGTCATAAACCCTGTCACCTCTAGATCAGGTGATGTAGAGGCGTCTCCTGGGCCACACTGCAAAAAGTGAGGCACCAGATGAGTTCATAAGCTCCTTTCTGGGAGGCACTATTGAGCTGTAGCTATGCCTGGCGAGAATACAAGATAGCGTCTGTTCCATGGGAGCATCACTGTAGCCTGGAGGTGTTTGGCATACATGAAGCCTGTTCCTTAGGGTGAAATTCCCACGTAAATACATAGGTCTTTTTCACAGGAAAACTGGAGATGTGCTTCAGTCTGCTATCTGTGCAGTGCCCTGGGGTGGTAGCTTGCCACAAACTGTCTTTCCTATTGTTACAGTCCCATGGAACCCAGGAACAGAAGACCACCAGGGCCAGACAATCAAAGAGAGTCCCCTGTATGGTCTGTGTGTATCCACTAGCTTTAACAAGGCAGCTGGAGAGTGCAGGAGCTGAGGGTGCCTATTGGCTTTAGCAGGGCAATTATAAGTGTGGGGGCAGGGCATGCTCAGCACCTTTAGCAGGACATTGGGAATTTTCAGGAACTGTGTGGGCTTGTGTGGAGACTCTCTGGCAGACTCTGTAAGATTAGCAAGTGTATCTCCTTCACAGAGTTTAGACACTTTCTAAACTGCTACTTTTGCACTGAGCCCATGGACAAAATGAGTCTGAATGGGGGCCCTTTAAGAGTGATATTTTAAAGCCCTGTTGTTTTCCAAAGCTAGATGTTGTGTGGGTGTGTGGGTCCTCTCTCTAGTGCAGGTCCCTAGGGTTGAGGTGCCTGCTATGGGGCACAAGTTCTCATTCCTCAGGGAGATGCTCCTGTTCTGTGAGAGCCCTCCTGATTGAGGGGTGCCCTACAAGGGATGAAGTATCCTATCCATCTGGATGTGGTTCTTTTATCTTAGTTGGAAGGGGCCCTGTTTAGCTACTCTTTAGGTCTTTATCAGAGGCAGCTGTTCCATACGTAGCTGTATAGTCAGTGTGTTGTGGGATAAGATGAATTCAGGATCTTTGTATGCTGCCATCTTGGACTGTTTCCTTCTTAGAGACTTGATGTTTTTTGTAACAGCTATAATTTCCATCCACAGCTTTTTTTTTTTAAACAAAACTAAAGAAAACTATGCTTAAATGATAAAGTATGATGAGCCGTTTCCAAATGCTAAATAGCAATTTATGTTGCCAGTCTAATAAATATGAATAAGGGCCTAGTGAAACACAGAGTAGGGGTGGAAAAACAAAAAACAAAAGCAAAACAAAAAACCCCCTGGGAACCATAAACAGCGAGCAAAGCTGAATTTCTGATGCCATAGTGCCCCCTGCTGGGACGTCTTGGAAGTGAGACGTCTTCTGGAGATCAAATCGGTCTCCTTTGACAGGCCATGAAAAGAGGTCTTTGTGTTTTGAACAACAAGAGTCATCTAAGTGAAAGGAATGTGTGCATATTGTTTTCACCTATTTCTTTTTACATAACCAGGATAGGGAGTGGGAGGAGGGGATAGGAAAGGAGTGGGCTATGCCTACAGAGGCCCAGAACCCATTACAAGTAGGCCTAGCCTGGCTCCTCTACATCACTAGGGGATATTGCTCAAAGCTCTTCAAGCCTCATCTCCTCATCTGTAAAAAGAAAATAATAATGTCTTCTGTTTATTATAAATGCTGCTGTGAAAATAATATTACACATGAGAAAAACCACTTTTAAGTGCTATGGCACTAAACAAAACCAGTATGAAGGTAAGGATGACAACAGGCAGGGGCAGCTGGGACACTTCCATTAACCATTACACTAACTTTCTTTTGTAGAGTCAACAAATGTACCCCAGGCTGACACTCCAGATCTTGCCTGGGTGAGCAGCTACTCAAGGGATTCACCAGGCTATCTCTGAGACCCATATTGGTGCTCAGATTCTTTACATTTCAAAGCCTAGATTATATGCTTAAAGAGGCTGTTGATGAACAGACATGGATTCAGGCAGGGGTAAAGGAAATTAAGACAACTTCTTGGTTACTTTGTAATCATTAATGGCAGGCTCTCTGGTCTCCCGTTAGTCTGTAGACCAGAAGTATTTGCATTACTTGGGACCTTGACAGAAATACAGAACTTCCCATTTTACCCCAGACCTACTAAATCAGAATCTACATTTTAACAATCTCCCCAGGTAATTCTCATAACATATTCAAATTTAAGAAACTACACTTTGGCTTGTTTAGGCTATAAACTTTCTCTCTGGCTATATATCAGTTGATATCTAATAAGCATACACAAAATAGTATTTTTGACTTGGCCTAACTTTAACAAAACACTGACAAGCACTTGTAAAACTGAAATTGGAAAAAGAAACCATGGCTAAGGATAATTAATTTTCATGAGTCCCAAAAGAAACTACAATAAAGGGTTTTTTAAATATAATGTTATATAAGATTGCTTCAAAAAATTTTCATAGCTTTTTAGTACTAATTTTAAGAAATTCTATGTATTGGCAGTAATACATGCATACTTTATATTTGCTTTTGTTAACTTGTGTTGATAGAATTTTAAAATGCGAAATAATAATAAGAGATTTCTGAGAGTAGACACCAATGTAAACAGATTTTTCAAAAAAATCTAGTAAGGCTGTAGCTTTCATTTCAAACATAATTCACCCTATCCCTAAGATGCTCTGTGCTGTTGGAACTGGAACAATCTAATAGCAGCAAAGAGGGTCCTAGTTCTTCTCTAGGCACAGAATCTGAAGCAGGCTCCAAGCTCCGAGCTGTCAGCATAGCTCAACGCAGGCTCGAACACAAGAACCATGAGATCATGACCTGAGCCGAAGTTGGAAGCCCAAATGACTGAGCCACCAGGTGTCCCAGGAAGCTTTTTAGTAGGGGAATAGGAGCTTGACCTGAAAGTGCAGGGGTTCCAATCTGTTCATTTCATTGAACACAGGCACAGGAAAGCATCCCTCTTAGGCTCACTATATTGACATACTCTTTTCTTGTCAAAAACTTCATTTCCAGATACTCTTTTCTTTTTTAAGTTTATTTATTTCGAGAGGGAGAGAGAGAGAGAACGAGAAGGGAGAGAATGAATGGGGGAGGGAGAGAGAGAGGAAGAGGGAGAGGGAGAGAGAGAATTTCAAGCAGGGTCTGTACTGTCAGCGCAGAGCCCTATGCGGGGCTCAAACTCAAGAACTGTGAGATCATGACCTGAGCCAAAACCAAGAGCTGGATGCTTAAGCCACTGAGCCACCCAAGCACCCCTTTCCACAGATAGTCTTGACAAATGTTCTGGTCCAGAATAACCACCTCTTCTCCAATTTACTATGCCAAGAGGGGGAGCTTAAAAAAAAATCTGATGTGTGTGCTACTTTCTAACCTTGCATCCTTCACAAATCTTCCAAGTGGACATTCTATCATACTTATACACTTACAGGTAAATATTCCTTGACACAAAAGTTTCAATGTTGGTATTCAATGAAAATGCAGGTCCAAAACCTGTGCCTTCCAAACAAAGGAAGCAAAGACTTTTTGGAGATGAGAATTAAGGACAGTATGGAAAAGACAATGCTATTACAAATAATGATGTCTCTTCAGCTCAAATGCTGTATTCTGCCTAGACACTGACAAACCCCAAGAAGCATAACAAAACAAAACAAAACCCCAAAACTAAAATACCTTAAGGGCAACACAAACATCTAGAGGCACTGGGATTTGCTTAGATACAGAAAATGGTGAAAAGAGAATAAACAGAACCTGGAAAGGGAACTGAAATAAGTCTGATTTTCACAAGAATAAATTTTCCATTTCCTATCTGCTTTCTGTCTGCAGAAACTTTCTTACTTTTTTCCCTACCCCATGCTACAGAGGGAAACAAATGGAAATGGGAACCAGAAGACCCAGTTTTGGCTCACATTGACTCCTGACTCACATGACTCAAATTGAGTGCTTTACTTTCCTGAGGAATTAATCACATTTGCATGACAGAAATACTGTACTCTACATAAATAGTAATTATAGGAAAAATGACAATAGCTAACTCTTAACGAGTACATCTTAAAATGTATATCTTTTTTGTGAGTCATTTTTCACGGTGCTTTATGTGTGTTAATTAAGTCATCTAATCCTCACAAAAACTCCACGTGGTGGGTAATGTAACTATCACTGTTTCACAACTAAGGAAATTGAGGTTAAGATTGGTAAATTACTTGCCTAAGATCAGGCAGCTAGTATGTGGGAGAATTAGAATGTGAGTTCAGGGGCACCTGGGTGGCTCAATCAGTTAAGCATCCATCGGACTTCTGTTCTGGTCATGATCTCACCTTTTGTGAGCTCCAACCATGCACTGGGTTCTGAGCTGATAATGCGGAGTCTATGTGGGATTCTTTCTCTCTCCCTCTCTCTGACCCTCGCTCACACTCACTTGTGGGCATGCACACTCTTTTTCTCTCTCAAATATAAATAAATGAACTTTTAAAAAATGATTAAAAAAGAATGTGAGTTCAAGCTGTCACACTCCAGAGCCTATAGTTTTTCATGTTAATTCACCTCCTCTAATACCTTTTCAATCCCTAGTTTTGATTTCACATCATGTTTTCCCAATGTTTTCTGCTTTCTATAAAATTTTGATACCTCTGGCAATAAGTCTTTAAACAATGGTTCCACATCTACTGGGAGGAGAGATGATAGGAAAACTACCATAAAACACAATGGAACTTTCAAGAGAAGACAAGGTCATAAATTTGATCTACTAAATAAAGGAAGAAACAGAGAAGAAAAAGTTAACTCCTTGGGGGAAAATGCTTTTAAAGTATGTACAGGTCTTCTGTGAAAAAAATATGTTAAATAAAAATGTTTTTGATTGTCTTTTCCAAAATGTTGTTCCTTAAGTGTTGGCCATTTTGAGGATAGAACCCAAATCCCATCCTTCTTCCATGACCTCTGCTTGTCAGTGAGAAACTCCATCTTTGCATGAGTTTCACTGGCTCTGCAGTCAAGAGGACCCCTCATGGCACGTCTAGCTAGATATACATAGGGTCTGAGTGGAAAGGCTGGAGTGGAAACTTGCACTCATTTAAAAATAATGCCCTAACAGGGTATTATACATGTCCACACACATAATTAATAATTTCTGGTTCAGCCTTTCTACTGAATACGGGGGCGGGGAGGGGGGGGC
>NW_027551558.1:16072295-16126618 GCF_008692635.1 Crocuta crocuta
AAAAAAAAAAAAGAATTATCTATTTTAGGAGGCTGGTATGCCAACCGGGCTCTAAGTCCAAGCCTCAAATACAATTTTAATGCATATAGCATTCTTTTTCGTAGAGATTTTGTAAAGTTCCATTTGTGCATTCATTGGGCCATCCTGGGAAATGGGAAGACCTCACCTCACAGTCCTGAGAACTTGTAGTGCCTCTCTCCAACACCTCTGGATATGATGAAAAGGGAGCCCATTTCCTGTAGACACTCTGATAAGCCTATGGATGTCATTCATCACAAAATTTTTAGAAAATTATTCAATTCTCTATGTTTTAAATTATTAAGCTCCTATGGCCTCAATATTCTAATCAATCCATTGATGGGAAAAGCTAGATTGTTTCTATAATCCCCTCTATGTCCATAAAGTTAAAAGATTTATTACCAATATAAAAGTGTGTAAAATTTTCTTTCTTTGCCCCAAGATATCTTTAAAGGTTTTATAAACTAGTCTCCTTTGAAAGTTTCTGTCATCAACCTGCCACTTTTCTATTCAAAAATGTATAATGACTTCTCACAGGAAATTATACCATTATCCCCTCTGCATATCTAAACTACCCATCCTTCAAGATACAAATAAAATTCTGTCTCAGCTCATCATCTTTAACCTCATTAATGCTCCTTCTTTCTTAAAGACCATGGCCTTTATTCTCTGTATATAGTGTGTGCTTCATCCTATTCTCACTTTCATTCTTTTCTCATTATTTTTGTTTGTCTTTCCTGTGCAATGAAATTGTATGCTGAATAAAGACAGTGGGCTCAGTAAATACTTTTTGCCCTTTGCATATTTATTCAATAAGTGCTTTCACTATCTGTGTCAATCTGGGAAATCTAAGAATAAATAGGGTACAATCCTAGCCCTTCAAGATTTCACCATCTAGAATGAAAGTAAAGTCTCATCAGGATTGGGTGAAATAATTCCACAGCCAACCGAGAAGAATACAGAGTAGAGTCTACAACAGATTAATGTCAGAATTTCTAAGCAGTACTGGAAATCTGGTTGAGGTTGTGCCTGGCACAAGATCACACTAATAAAGAATATTTATTGAGCACTCACCATGTGCACAAAATGTGTTATTTAATTTAGATCTCACAACAACTCTTGGCATGGTTTCCCTCTTCATTGCATCAATGATGGAAATGTAGCTGAGGAGGCAAGTGCTTGCCCCAGGTTGCAGAGCCTTCAAGGGAGATTGAGGCTTGGAGGAGCAGTCTCGTTCCGAGCCAGGCTTAACCATTCTGCACTACTTCCTCTGGCATACCTGATGCTCTCTAAGTGTTTAATGAACGGATAAGATCAGAAAGCACACATTAACAGTGAAAAATACACTCCTCAGTAGACTTCAAAATCCACAGCCTCTGAAATTCTGGACTACCATAAAGTGTGTGTGTATGTGTGTGTGTGTGTGTGTATAAATAGTTTACCGTCCATATTGCACTTCTTTCCCTCTTCCTGCCCTACCTTCTCAACAGCTGGAGCTAACTGGAAGGAAAGATTTATGCCACTTCAAGTCAAAATTTCCACCTAGAACTCCCCTCTCTCTCCCTCCCTCTATCATCTTGATCTTTGTATTTGTATAAAATTAACCATATCATTCCTTTTTCAGAACAATATGCATAGAATAGGGAGACTAAAGTAAAACTACTGGCACAAAAATGGAGAGCAGAAAAGAAAATGTTGACACGGGACGGGGCAGCTTCTGGTGTGGCATTCTGACTTGTTTTCGTTTGGGGTGGGGGGGATTGTTTATGAATGTGCTGGAGTCTGGTGCATGCCCAAGCCAAAAAGGCAGCTTTCTCTTTGATTTTTCTCCTATATAATCTCCATGTGGTCCCCAAATGCTTAACCCTCTCTGCCAAATGGTGTAAAAATCTGTCTTCTGATATCACAGATGGAAAAGACTTATTAGCTCATGAAGCTCACCCCGCCTCAGGAGAGAAGTAATTCACCAAATATCATTTTCCCCACCCTTAGAGTTTTAAAGCCTTCTAGACATTCTGACCAAATCTGTTCATCTTTTACTCATATGACTTCCAGTGATAACAGCAATAACAAAAAGTCCCCTCTTGTCTTTTTCTGGCTCCTCACAGTCTGGGGAATAAGGCTTTCCTGCAAAGAAAGCATGTTTCTCCAGCTGTGTGCTTAGTCAGTGCCATAGGGTATGAGGCAGTGGCCATTTGCTTTTCTTGGTTATCACTAGGCTCTCCATTCCCAAAGAATATACAGACATACTTAATCATCCTCTTCTTTCTTTGTGGCAGCATCACCCAAACCTGTTCAAACCTTCAAAATTATAGATAACTACCCTTGAGCTGAGCGTTTGAAAGAACACTGGACTTGGAATCAGATTTTATCTCTGCTACCACCAACTTATTTGTTTTCACAGATTTCAGATTCCTAGATGATGAAATTTTAACCACAGTAGTTCCATGTAAGAGGATGTAGGGTACTCTGTCAAACATATAGAAATGATGAAATTTTCTGTAGGATGGATTTTTGTTACCTGACAGACATGGTTAGGCAATTCCTTATAAGTGGATACATCTTTTTTTTTTTTCTAATGTTTATTTATTTTTGAGACAGAGAGAGACAGAGCACGAGCTGGGGAGGGTCAGAAAGAGAAGGAGACACAGAATCTGAAACAGGCTCCAGGCTCTGAGCTGTCAGCACAGAGCCCGATGCGGGGCTCGAACCCACAAACTTCGAGATCATGACCCGAGCCAAAGTCGGAAGCCCAACCGGCTGAGCCACCCAGGCGCCCCTGGATAAATCTTTTCTTCAGAGATTTTTATCATGTTACTCTTCATAAGTACTGATTGCTCCTTTATTAATTATACAACAGAGTCCAGAGTCTCCAATTCTCCCTCCCTTCAAATGCCTTTCTAACCTCATCTTGACATTCCCTACATGAACCCTTTACCAGAACCACAATGACCTCTTTGTGTTATGTCTCTCCCTTCAGTGCCTCACCTAACACCTCTTCTCTCTTCCCTCCCCTATGCCTGGTGCCCAGACAAAGATGCAGAAGCTCCATGGTCCTATTCTCTGATTAACAAGCAATTTTTTAAGGCCTTTGCCAGGCACTGAGGATAGAAAAAAGGAAAAGCTAGGGTATCTCTCCAAATTACTTCATTTTCTGCCAACACATAATAGCACTTTAAGGTCTGGCTGGAATTCACTTCCTCCCCAAAGCTTTCCCTGCTCTCTGGCCTGTGCTGCTCTCCTCCTCTTCACAATTCCTATTGTTTTATTTTCTAAAACATACATGGGACACTTGCCATACCCTATCATCTATTATGAACTGGTTCTGTATATATTTGCTTCTCAGAAGTCTGTAGGATGTCAACTGCAAATGTGTTCTGTGTGTATGTATATACATACCTCATGATTATATATCTATGTCTATACTGTCATATGTTGTATATTTCCAAGCAAATATCTGAAGGCAAAAACTATCCACACACTCAGTCTTCTCTCACAAAGACCAGCACCATGCATGGTATGTATATAGTAAAGCAAGCAAATGAATAAATAAAAGAATACTAGTGTAAAATTTTCACTGTTTTTTGGTGAAACCCCCATGCTAACTTCAAAACATTTCAGAAATGAACTGCGAAGGGGAGGTTGACAAGGAAACTTTTGTGGACAGGCCTAGTGATCTTGCCAAAGAGAGATGTAGAATACAAGGTGCATGGCCTATGAATGGGCCGAGACAGGCTATCTCTCTTCAGGGCCACACTCACTTACAGAGAGCACGCAGGCACCTTCCTTGCATTATCATTCTGCCCTTAGTCAGTCCCTAAATCAAAAGAGGAGGTGATGGGTCACCTGGGTGTCTCAGTCAGTTAAGCATCTGACTTCAGCTCAGGTCATGGTCTTACAGTTTGTGGGTTTGAGCCGCACATCAGGCTCTGTGCTGATAGCTCAGAGCCTGGAGCGTACTTCGGATTCTGTGTTTCCCCCTCTCTCTGCCCCTCCCCTGCTTGTGCTCTGTCTGTCTCTCTCTCAAAAATAAATAAACATTTAAAAAAATTAAAAGAAAAAGGGAAGGAGGCACATTTCTGGCTTAAGTAAATGCTTTGGAATATTGGTTTATCTGCCTGAACTGTGTTAAAACTGAATTAAAAGACAACCATTTGCATGATTCCCTTCATGGAAAAGGTGAATTCAAACATAAATTTGGGATTTTTAAAAAGATGCTTAGAAGATACACCTTTGCTACCCATTAAAAAGTACATATTCACACACATATTAATTTTAAAAGGATTGCATGTCAGGGCAGCTACTGATGAATCCACAAAAATATTAGTTTATGGCTTTCCAGTTTTGAATTTTTAAATGGAGGAGAAAAATTTTTTTTATGGTAGTTAGTGTGATAGAATTATTTTTCACTATTTATAAAATTCAGTTTACCTATTTTAGAATACATATAGTTAATTAAATATGTTTGTATTTGGTTAAGAGACTTTTGTGTTAAGCTAAGAATTTATTTTACTGTAATAATTATAAATATTAAAACAATAATACAATGATAAAGAACATCATCTGATTTTTCTAAAACTAAGAATAAATATATGTGACATATGTGCTTTTCTTTTCATAAGTGCTTCTTTGACAGAAATGCTTAAAAAAGACATAAAGTATGTAAAAATCTTTGAGGACTGTCCATTTAAAAAAAATTAATGTTTATTCATTTTTGAGAGTGGCATAGAGTATGAGTCGGGGAGGGCAGAGAGAGGGAGACATAGAATCTAAAGCAGGCTCCAGGCTCTGAGCTATCAGCGCAGAGTCCAACATGGCGCTCAAACCCACGAGTGGTCAGATCATGACCTGAGCTGAAGTCGGACACCCAGCCGACTGAACCACCCAGACACCTCAAAGATTGTCCATTTTTTGTTGGACAAAAATCTTAAGGGTTTAAATAATTTTTTTCTTTCTTTTTTTTTTTTTTTTTTAGACAGAGCACAAGCTGGGGAGGGGCAGGGTGTGGGGAATGGAAGATCAGAAGCGGGCTCTGCAGTGACAGCAGTAAGCCCAATGAATGGCTGGAACTCATGCGCCGTGAGATCATGACCTGAGCCAAAGTCAGACACTCAACTGAGTGAGCCACCCAGGTGCTCCCAAAATCTTAAGGGTTTAGTGAGTGTTCTCCTTTTTAATGTATACTATAAATCATAATTGCCTTCAAGTATACCAAGGTGTTCAGAATTTATTATATGTCATGCTTAAGACAAAAATTCAATGTATACCCTCTCCATTTCAAAAGAGGGCATTTCAAAGGCTATACAATCTTCAAATTGCATTTTGAATTTCCATAAATATTATTTTTAAATGCACTGATTAAATAACCTAATGTTGATAATACCAGGCATGTAAATAAAGTATAAAATTGTGAAGACACCCTATGTTGGACTTAAGCAAAGTACTTAAGCAAAGAAACTGTTAAACTCAGAAACATATCTTACATGTACCAGAAATGACCTAAAATAAAAAATGTTGTTAAAGTTCATATATACCATTAATCTTTCCCACCACTTCCCTGCTACTTCATAACTAACAGTGGAACAGACCCATTAACCATGGCTTTCCAGAAAGGAGTAAAAGAATAACATGAAACACAGTGACAGCAACAACTTTCTAGAAGCAGGGAGTCTGCAATGAATTTTGGTATTTCTTAAAATGGAAAAAAAATAGACAATTATTATTAACTGAACTCCTTTGAATAAAATCAGAATAACAAGAAAGTTCACACTATATAAATTCAATTATAATTAAAGTTATTTTTAACTTTGTAGATTAATCCATTTTCCCATTCACAGAACTCATTTCTATGAACTTTAGCAACCAGAAACAGAGGTTACAGTGTAAAGTACATTTTTTCATCGCTGGCATGAAATTTAATCATTATATTTTCACCTCAGTTGACTGACTGAAGCATTATGGATGGGTTGAAACAAGCTGTTTCCTAATGTGAGTACCAGAAACTGTGATGAAGATATCATTTGCTCCAACATGTCTAGTGTGCACTGCATAGGTTCTGTGGGTGTTCTGATGAAGCGTGGATAATCATGTGAATTGATTCTTCATATGCATAGCATGTTAGGCTACTGTCTTGCTAGACGCATGTGGAATATTAGACATAAGGATGTCCCCCTTGTTATTTACATTTGTTTTAATGACAGAATTTTATAAATTCTAACATAAAATCAGCCTAGTGTATAAAAACAAAGAAGCTTCTCTAACTGTTATTCGCTATATAGCATCACAAATAATCATGAATATTGATTCTGGGCTGATATTTTATCACTTAGTTGGATTCATTTTACATTGATTCAGAAGTGTCTCATGACATAGTCCCTCACAATGCGATATGCCTAATTATCAAAAAAAAGGAAAAAATCGTAGTAGTTTATTAGTTTCATCATTGTAAATAAATTTAGATTCCTTAATCATTTTTACGCTTAGTTATTTAAGCAATCTCTACACCCAGTATGGGGCTCGAACTAATGACCTTGAGATCAAGAGCCACATGCTCTACTGACTGAGCCAGCCAGGCACCTCTCTATTCCTATTTTCATGAGCAATTGTTAGTAGTCATCCAACAATATGAAAACAAAATTGATAATGAATAAAATGGTTTTAATTTTCCTTAATTCTGATTTTTGGGAAATCTGGAGAAAGTGGAGCCTATCAGTGTATGTGTGTGTATGTGTGTATGTGTGTGAGAAAGTGTGCATTAAAATTAGTATAGGAGCATTTCATTATCCAAAATGGCATGTAAACAATATATTCAAAGGTATAATTCATGTAGGTTTTTTTTTTTTTTTACTTGAAGGCTGAAGGTATCTATATATCTTTATTTCTATATTTATTTGTGTATGACTTTGCCTCCTTTTCTTTCTTTTACAGACCAGGGATATTGGCAAAACTGAGAAAGAGAAGTATAGTATAGAAATATTGCCTGGAATATTAGTTTCTGAGATAAAAAAATAAATGGGAAAAATAATGGATAGAGACAGAAAACCTTCACACAGGACAAATTTGAATCAGAAAACTGTAGGCCAACTACAAGTAAAGTTTGTTTATTTATTCAACAAGAATCTGTTTAGTACCTACTATGTGGCAGTCCTATCCTTTTTTAATGTTTATTTATTTATTTGAGAGTGAGAGAGAGAGTGCAAGCAGAGGAGGGTCAGAGAGAGAGAGAGAGATTGAAAGAGAGAGAGAGAATACCAAGCACAGAGTCCTACAGGAGGCTTGATCTCACAAACTGTGAGATCATGACCTGAGATGAAATCAAGAGCTGAAGGCTTAAGCTACTGAGCCACTCAGATGCCCCATGGCAGCCCTACCCTAGGCAATGAGAATACCATAGTGAACAATAAGGCCAACAATTCCCTCAAGGAGCTTTCATTCTAATGGAGGGAGATAAGCAATAAATAGAATAAATAAGCAGTGTAGTAAGATAAATGTACTTTGTTCTATGGAGGAAAATACGCCAGTAAGGAGACAGAGATTTGGAAACTGTGGAAGTGATTGTAAATTTGGAATCCTCATGGAAGGCCTTGCTGAGAAAATAAAATGTAACAGGGGAAGGAGACAGAAGGGAGCCAGGGGAGGAAAGATTGGGAAAAACAGGCTGCAAGAAGGCTGGGAAGAACCAATGTGAAGGCTGCCTCTATACCAGTTTAAATAAATTCCGAGTTCCCTCTCTCTGTCCCAGGTGATTTCCCCCCAAATGTCCCATTTCAGATCTCATGCCTTCTTTCTTTCATCTACTTGTAGTTAAAGAGTTTTATTGTCCTTCTCTTTTAGAAGAAATATGGAAGAAACATAATTTTTCATTATTGATTCAGATATGTGTACCTTCCTTGGAAAATTACACTAGGAATTATTGAAATGAACTGCATCTGTCATGCTTACCAAGATTCACTTTGTAATCTTAATCCAAAAAAAGATTAAAAAAAAAAAAGAAACAAAGCAAGACCTTGCCTTTTGACTATTACATCTAAAAGGTAAAGAGTGACCTGCCCACTGAACCCACCTTAAATGAGGAAAGAGATGATGAGTGCATTTCATTTCTGCCTCCAGCAATGTTTCAGACAGGGGCCTGAACCATTCTTTCTTACAAACAGATGTCTAGCTGAGGGCAGTTCCCTCTGCATCTGACCTCCCCATCCTACCTCCAATAAGAATTTTAAAAAAAAGAAAAGAAAAGAAAGAAAAAAGGCTGGGTACCCTTGATCTGCTTGAACATTTCAAACAAAAGAGATTTCACAAACAGCAGAAAGTTGAACTGCATGTGAAAATATCTGTAAGCCATGTAATAATCTATTGAGTAGAGAATAGAAGGGACAACAGAAAACCTTGTTGACTTGTCGCTGTGTTTCTTCTTAACCTAACATTTCTCATTCCCTATCAATGTTAAAAGACTGAAACATTGCCCTGACCTAGAGAAAAAAACTACCCATGATTTCTGACGTTGTCTAAAAGCCAGGTATTGTGCTTGGTCCTGAGGGCTGTCACTCTGTATTCTCCAAGGACCTTGCATTCTGCTTGGCTGTAGAGATTAGTATCATTCTGGGTTCAGATGACAAACTTCATGCTCGTATAGAGGCTGATGGCTTGGTAAGTAATTTAGCCATCCAAGCAATTCTAAATGAATGTAAGAATGCTTTAGAAGCATGTAGGAAGGGCCTATCACTTGCATGGTGGGGAGCAGGGAGGCAGGCTTTCTTGAGGCAGCAGCATCTGAACTGAGGCTTGGAAAAGGAGTAGAAATTAAAGAAATGAAGAAACATGCTGAGGAAAAAACACGTGCAAAGTCCTAAAGGACGTATTCAAGCAATGACAAGAAGGTCACGAGTGTAAAGAGGTTGGCAGAGGATAGAGGTGGGATCAGTCAGAGATGGGGTGGTGAGGTGAAAAGGCTGCGATTGCCTTATGTCAAGAAAGGTAAGGCCAGGGAGCAGTGGGTAGGTACTAGGCAGTTTTAAGTAGGGAAATGAACTGTCATATTAGAAACATTACAGGAAGTTCCAGGAGTCTGCTTGAAAGGACACTGTGATGATGGCCTGAACCAAGGTAGAAGCTAAAGAAGAGGAAAAAAACCCAAAGAAACAGATTTTTCTTCCCATGTTCTAGAATCATTTAAAAGATGAAATCAGTAACAGATGGAATGTGAGGAGGGGAGAGAAGGTCTCTGCCTTGAGCCACTGAATACACATCTCATCTTTTACCTTTCAAGCAAGCAGTGGCCTCCAGTGAGCCTTGGATGGGCAATTTTGAACTATTCCTGTCCAAGTACTATCACCCAGAATGAATTTGGTTCAGAATCATGTCTTGGGGGCACCTGGGTGGTTCAGTTCATTAAGCGCCTCACTCTGATTTCAGTTAAGGTCATGATATCATCATTTGTGAGTTTGAGCCCCACATGGGGTTCTGTGTGGAAAGTGTGAAGCCTGCTTGTGATTCTCTCTCCCTCTCTCTCTCTCTCTGCACCTCCCCCACTTGTGTGCAAGCACACCCTCTCTCAAAAACAAATAAACTTAAATAAAATAATAACCATTTCTTCAGTACATAGTCTCTCCTCCTGACTGCCTTTCCCAATTCACAGATGTTTTACATTAGAGGCTGTAGATCATAAATGTGCAGTACATATTCATCAATCAGCAGACATACAAACAAAGACTTTCATTGAGTGACTGACATAAATAAGACACCTGAGAAAGGGAGCTGTGCTCTGCATTTGGCAGGTAGTTGGTAAACAGTCAATACTTTGGTGCCTTTCTGGATCCATTTTAATTAGATCGATCATCATTTAATAGTTCTTTTTCTTTGACTTTACAATTGTCACTAAAAAAGTGAATTTTAAGGAAGATACATTTGGCCCTTTGTAATTCACTCAATAGAACAAACTCATCCAAATGGTCAAGGGCCATCAATAATGTTTCTACTCTGTTATCAACTTTTACATTGTAACATAGAAATTATTCTCTAATACAGGCCAAGATTCATATATATTTTTAAATAACTACAATGCTATAATCATAATGGAGTTACAATATATGCCGCAAATCCATTAATTTGCTGTTCAATATATCTATGTATGTGTACAAAGGCATGAAAAGTTTATCATATTTAACAAATATTTTGTCTTATTTTAAATAGTTTTATAACTGTAATCACATTTACAACATGTTTGTTGCAAAAATCTTTTGGGGGCACCTGGGTGGCTCAGTCGGATAAGTGTCCAACTTTGGCTTGGGTCATGATCTCGCAATTTGTGGGTTCAAGCCCCGTATCAGGCTCTGTACTGACAGCTCAGAGCCTGGAGCCTGTTTCAGATTCTGTGTCTCCCTCTCTCTCTGACCCTCCCCTGCTCACACTGTCTCTCAGACATAAAAATAAAACATAATTAAAAAGAACCTTTTGATTCTCCTTTGAAAATTTTCAAGTCAAGTCTATAAGTAAAGATAAAACATGAGGGAGCCATGATTTGCTCTAAGGCTGGCATCAAATGAAGGAAACCAATGATCTCTGAGTCCTGTGTGGAAATCAGAAGTCCACTCTTGATCAATTAATAACTCCCAGTTTCAGAACAGAGTGTAAAATCATCCTGCCTTCAAGGCAGTGGACCTTAGGCTTGAACAAATAGTATATCTGAAAGGGACTCAGGCAAGCAGATACATCTTTCAGAAGACATACTCAGTAATGGGTTTTGGGACTAGACTATCTATTCACAGATACAACACGTGATAGTCTGGCTGCCTGGCTAAACCTTCACACCCAGCAATTCATCCTTGCATCAACTGGACCCTGACCTAGAATCTCATGAGATTCACTTTGGCCCCCTATGAAAAGTGTTTTATGTTAATAGTACAAGTGGCATTATTATCCAAGTGACTGCTATCGACTTGTAGTACATTACTGTTATTCTGAGTATTGTTATTATTATCCAATTTTCATTGTTTCTTACTGTATTTTCAGAGGGAGGATGAAAGGAAGGAAAGTAGGAAGGAAGAAGAAACTGAGAAGGATATCACTAAAAAAAAAAAACTTTGCATGGATATAACAGTTCGAATAAGTTGAAAAATACTTGAATTTTATTCCTTATAAAGTATAAAGATTAAGAAAATAATGCTAAAGCCATAGAACTACAGAAAGCACATATTTGTATCTCTTATTATATGCTCTTTAAGAATGCTTTGAAAATTTCACTGTTAAGGGAGTGTACTTCGTGAAGCCTCAACTTTATTTGGTACAAATAATACTGAAATAGCCCTTCCCTGTATCTTACTTAGCATTCTTGCATTGCACCAAATAATCAGAACTCACTGGTGACAAAGAACAAGTTATCAGGGCAATCTTACGTTTGTAATGGGAATCTATATTAATGAGAGTGAGAGAGGGGTGCCTGCGTGGCTCAGTGTGTTGAACGCCTGACTTCAGCTCAGGTCATGATCTCATGCTTCAAGAGTTTGAACACCACGTCAGGCTCTGTGCTGATAGCTCAGAGCCTGGAGCCTGCTTTGGATTTTGTGTCTCCCTCTCTCTCTGCCCTTCCTCTGCTCACATTCTGTCTCTCTCTCTCTTTCAAAAATAAATAAATATTATTTTTTTTAAATAAAGAGAGTGAAGGAGCAGAGATAAAAGGTTTGAGGGGAGAAAAAGACCAAACACGGCACAGAGAATTCTCATCCTTTCTCAAAAATAACAAAACTAGAAGATGGAATAGAAACCAACGAAGAAAAGTAACACTGAAAAGAGCAGAAGTATAGGAGATATCCCTAAAGAGTAAAATTAGGACAAAAACAAATCATGAGTGGTTTCTGTTGCAAGCAAAATTATCACTGACGTTTGCTATTATTGCTGGAGTGTTTGTATTTCCCTGACTTTGGTGAATGGAAAAACAAATGTAGATGAGACACCTCTTCCCCTGATATACAGCTACACTTATTTTTAGTATTGACCATTAGAGGTGTCTCACTTAATAGTACCCCAAGGATCAAGTTCTAGTATTATGTGTTACTTTTTTTTAAATGTTTTTATTTATTTCTGAGACAGAGAGAGAAAGAGAGAGAGAGAGAGAGAGAGGGAGAGGGAGAGAGAGAGAGTGTAAGCAGGGGAGGGTCAGAGAGAGACGAGGACACACAGAATCTGAAGCAGCTTCCAGGTTCTGAGCTAGCTATCAGCACAGAGCCCGATGCAGGCCTCGAACCCACGAACCATAATATCATGACCTGAGCCGAAGTGGGATGCTTAACAGACTGAGCCACCCAGGCGTCCTAGTATTATGTGATTAAAGAACATCTTATGTAGCCCCTGTACCTTTCTGGTTACCCATGACTTCCTTGTGCATAAAGTTAGGAATCACTGGAAAAGACTAGTAAGAATGCCCAACCATTTGTGTTTGGTCTCTATTTTGCTATGTTAAATATATTAAGGCAATCATAATTTATCATCCAAAAAGGGACACTTAAGATAGTGAAAGGTAGTAATTAGCACCAGTACAACAGGAATAAATTTAGACTACCCCATGTAAACAGGTGTATCTGGTCACCCTAGGCAAAAGTGGAAGAGGGGTTTTTGAGAGCATCCTTCTATCCCTCTGGCCTACCACATTTTTCTTCAGATATCTTGCAACTAATTCTTTGTTGCTCGACGGGGAAAAAGACATTAATCTGATTTATGTCAAATTCAGCAAAGCCTGTCCTCCCCCCTCCTCCAGGGTGTTTATAATGTCCAAGTGCTTTTATGGTGAGGGTGTACTGCACTTCTACAAAGTTCACCATGATGTCTGTTGTAAAAAGAAAGCAATTAATTGTGGCTTTCCACTTTGCATGCTAAAACAGAGATTTTCAATTTCATACCTGTTGTACATTTTGGTAAGATGTAATTTACATCCATTCTTCCCTCCCCCTTCACTTTCTAAATAGAGCTACATTATAATATAAATTCATGCAATATTAGATCAGTGGGAAAGTAAAGCCTTTCTTTTGCCTATTAAGCAAAGAATACATCTGAGAAACACCATAAATCATGCTTGTCAGAAGATTCAAAAGAATCATTCTGTATAGTTACCTTATCTATTATTTAGAAAGCATAGACATGAAACAATATAATTCAGTTGGGTTGCATGTATCTAATTTGCATATGGCTGTCTCTTTTTAATCTAAGTTTTCACAAGATGAATATAATTAGCAAGTTTCAATTTATCTTCAAAACCACTGAACTATGTTGATTACCTCCAGGATGACATCACCCATGCGCATTAGAATATCTGGACTCCTAAAGAGAGTGATTCAGTGGATTTTGTAACTAAACAAGTGCATATTGCAAGTTAAAAAGTGGCAAAGTAGTCATGTATGCATTGCATCAAATAAATCTGAACGCACTGATGACAAGGCACA
The DNA here is from genome assembly GCF_008692635.1 of Crocuta crocuta. Taxonomy (NCBI): domain Eukaryota; kingdom Metazoa; phylum Chordata; class Mammalia; order Carnivora; family Hyaenidae; genus Crocuta; species Crocuta crocuta. The sequence goes on from NW_027551558.1 coordinate 16,085,744, forward strand.
AATGATCAAGGCAGCCTTACATTTGTAACAGAAACCTATATTAAAGAGAGGGAGAGAGCAGAGATAAAAGGTTTGGGGTTGGGGGAAAACAAACATAGCACAGAGAATTGTCATCCTTCCACAAAAATAACAGAGCTAGAAGAAGGAATAGAAACAAATGAGGAAAATAAACACTGAAAAGAGCAGAAGATTATGCATCTTGATGCATAATCCGTCATGAAGAGATTGGTGCCATAGAGTTATCCTATTTTCCTAATTTTTCCTCTTATGAAATAAAGCAATTCTAGCAAACCACAAATGTTTCACTGTGGCCAGTTTGTTAGTCTGTGACTGTTAATGAAAAAATAAGCAGCCAAACTCTTTGGAGACAATGTATGGATATATTCTCTGTACTTCTCCAATTTGAGCTTCTCATCTAACTTTCCCTCATATACGTTCTCAAGTTAAGAATCCTTCACATAAGAAATTATCCCTGACCTATACTCTCAAAGGAGCTTATTTGGGCTAGAATGTTTGACTTTAAATGAATGATAATGAGAAACATCATACTTAACTTGTCAGCTATAAAATAAAATGCATAATTTATAAGGCAATATATTATTTAGTGATATACAACTTTTAAAAATTACACAGTTCAAATGTATGGTTCCAGAATGTTAGAGACTCTAGTGGTACAAAGTGTAAAATGATAATAGACTTAATTTCTTCCAAAAATACCAGTGTGTGTACCCACGAATTCTAACTATAGCTTAGAGTTAAAACAAAGAGAAAACATTTTAATAAGGAAAATGTGTTACCACTTAACTGATTAGTTTTCTAGAGGAAGACAAATCATGAAACAAAAATAAAATTGGTCTACTTTAGAACCAGGATTATTACAAACATTTTAGTATAGATGGAAGCAAGCATTTAGACTTTGAATTGGCAAACTCAAGGAAAAAATCTCATGATGATCTGCTTCTGAACTGAAGCTACCATTTTAGTCTGACTTGATACATTTTTGTTTGTAGTGTTAGCTACACTGGTCTATTCTAGATTTTGGACTGAAAACATACAAGCACAGCAGAATATTTTACAACGGCTAATCAATCTAAATCGGTTATTTAACTGCAGATGAAGGTTTGATCCGTGATGGTGATGTGCTGTTTCTCAGAGAATTGCTGGTTTGACCATAGCAAACCAGAGCCACAAATATAACAAGTAACATAGCAAAGCTGACAGGCGGATGAGCTAGTAGAAGAAATACATCAGGCAGTTACATAGACTCCTATTTAGACAGAAACTATGTGCAAAAATTCCCTCAAACTTCCTCAGCATTTTCATTTCTACACAAAAGTGTGTGTTAGCTTATACAGTGATGTTACACTGTTCTTACTTAAATGTCACTACCATATTCCTACTGAAAACATGTGCTCCTCTAGTCAAACTATAACATCCAAAGCCTCACATTCAAATCTCAACAAAGTCTGGCATAAACTAACATTTCGAGTCCGTTATCCCACAGTTTTGTACTTTGAATCCTTGACAAGTCAGAATTATACACTGGAGAAGCATCTTCTTCTCCTGTTTTTCTATATTAGCGCAAGCCCTCTCTCCCTCCTGGAATTTTGTTTTTGCCTTTATCATTACATCTGTGGCTCCTTGACATGATTTGTCTTAGTCTCATAACCAGAAGTAAGTCCTTAAAAGCATTCAGGAATATAGCTGTATTCCCCAGTGTGAAGAACGTATTTGTGAATATATCAGGAATTCTCAAATAATTGGGTCAGATCCCCTCCTATCAACTCTCATGTCATTTTGTTGTACATGCCATATCTCACCTGTGATTTTTCCTCAGCAGTAAGTGTGAGGGTTCCTCTGCCAGACCTCCCAGTGATGCTGTCTGGTTCTGTGCGCTCAGTGGACTATCTTCCTCTACTTTTAGCAACTGCAAGATAAGTCACCTTGAGATGCTGAACAACTAGAAATGGAGACAGAGGAAGCATGGTACCTGCTTTATTGCTCTGGAAGGGGAATCAGAAATAAAACGTGGAAACTTTTCTCATTAATTAATTAATCAAAACTATTTATGAGCACCTCTTATGTCCCTTAGAAGCTGAAGCTACAGCAATGGATAAGTCAGAGATCCTACCCTTGGAGAGCTTACATCTCTGTGTTGGACGAGGTAGAGATAATAGACACAGTAAAAAATAAAACAGTGACATTATTCAATGTTATAAAGGAAAATATTGATTTGAAAGAGATAGCCAGGAGTCAGAAAAGAGCTCTTTGAAGAGATGATATCCAAGCAGAGATCTGAAGACGAGAGAAAGCAGGCCATACAGGCAGCTGGCTGATCACTGTGGTGTCTGGCATAGGGAGCAGCAGGTGCAAAGGCCCTGAAGTGAGATCTAGTTTGTCTCATCCTAGAACAGGTAATTTCTAGTAGAGGCAAAATAGTGCGCAGAAAGACTAGAGTCAGATCCCATCGGGTCTGTGGACCATGGTAAAAGATGTGGTTTCTATTTAAATATAATGAGACACCAGTGGAAAGTTTAAACCAAGGAATAGCATAATCCTTTACCTTCCACCAGAAATAATTTAAGAGAGAGAGTCCTTGCAGGTCATTAAGAAGGTACTTGTGCCTGGACCTAGAACTTCTGACACTGTTAAGAACTGGAAGCCATTCTGCTTGTTTCCAGTTAGGCTGGCTGAGGGCAGGGGTTAGAGAGATAGTAAATGACAAGTGAGGGGAAGGGTCTGTCCAACACCAGCTGCCACAACAATCAGTGACAAAGCCCTGGCTGGGCCAGCTCTGACCACTTGTGATGCTAAAGAATGTTTTCTTCATATATACCAGCATCAAGCACTACCTGATTTAATAATCTGATGACTTCTATTAGCATCTTATATAATGCCCTTTTCCAGGCTAAGCTTTGTGGCGAATTCAATACTGTACCCATCTCTAATGAGTGTAAGACCTCGATTCATATTTATTCTAAAATCTTGCCTCATTGGCTTGTATCTAATTTTCTGTCCTTGTAGAAACTGGTTGTTGGTGGATTAATACCACCACCTACCAGTTATTTCCCATTGCATAATGCATTTATAATTTAGAAAAAGAAACATCCTTTTTATCAATTCACTAATGTTATTCATTCTACTTTTTAGTAACATGTGAGACCTGCTCATTGATTTAAAGCTTCCTAGCTACGTGGAAACAAGGGACTGGATCTCCATAATAAGAAAAGTCTTGCTGAGAAACAGGCTGTAATTTATATCATCACTTCAGGCCATAGCATGCATTTTGCTAGAAAAATTAAAACTGCCAAACCTCAATGATGAGCATGCCATTGCCTCCTGAGCACTTACTTCTGTGATAGAAATAATTAGCTTTAAAATATTCTGTCAAGATCCTAAGATGCGACACTAAAATATGATTGCTTCTATTACGTGCCAGTAGTTGCTCATAACAACTGGGAAGCTAAGGTTTTATACTGGAACAGACTACTTTTCGTTACATTCTGATCAATGTCTTGCCGGGGAGGATTAGCCTTCATTTAACTTACATGTCTGGATACCTGAGAAGCTTCACATTATGGCTTGTTTTAATTATTAACATCCCATTCCACCTAGCAAATTTCCTGTCCTGTCGCTACTGTCTAGTTGTGGGATTTATAATCTGCAAGTTAGTATTTGTCTTAATGACCAAGCCAGCTTCTTTGGACTGCTTTGGAGACAGGTAGAGGGTAGGGATGAGAAAAGCAGACAATTCATTAGGTACTCAAGGCCAGAAAAGTCCATAATTGTGGACAGCTTGATTTTTGTAAATGAAGTGCAAGATGTTTAATCCTGAACACTTTCTATTCTAGGCTTCGTTTCTCTTTGTTGAACAGCTTTGGTTGGCCCCCTGTGATACATTTAACACTTCTTTCTTCTTGTGAGTTTGATCTAAGGATTTCCAAAGAAGCATGATGCCCCTGAGATGAAGAGCTATGCTGTCACAGGTTGTCCCTGTCAGGGGCACTGAGGCCAAACCTGTACACCTTTCCAAGAAGCTCCGTTCTTTCCTAGAGGCCCTTGAACATCACTTTACTCCTATGCTTCAAAAACAGAAATGTAGGCTACAGAAAAGAAGGCATACTGGGCATGCCAAACTGTGGACACCCTTATCACTTCCCACCCTCTGTTTGGATCAATCAATGATACTGGTTGCAGAGACATTTTAAAATCCTTTCAGTAGCTAACTATTTGTACTTGCAGCTTTTGTGGTGCCTGAAATAAAATGGTATTATTGGTAGGATATGAGTCATGCACTTCCTGGTAAACCCATTCTGCTTTTTTTTTTTTTTCCTAAACTATTTGGAAATTCCAAATCTCACTTTTATTAGCAGAGACACTTACTAGATGAACTTTCAGAGACAGTTCAACCTAAAAGGCCTGTGAATGCCACCAATTACGTTTTTAGTTACCGCAACTACAAGAGACTGTCTAGGTAAATGATCTAATGCTATCAATAAGGCCATATGGTATAGATGGCTTTTATTGATTAAAAAATTTCTTATCCTAGCATCTATATTCAGAGGAAGACAAAATATGTATTTTTAAAGTTTGTTTATTTATTTTGAGAAAGAGAGCTTGCATGAGTAAGGGAGGGGCAGAGAGAGGGAGAGAGAGAGAATCCCAAGCAGGCTCCACACTGTCAGTGCAGGGTCTGGTGAGGGGCTGGATCCCAAGAACCTGGGATCATGACATGAGACAAAATGAGGAGATGGACGCTCAACTGACTGAGCCACTTAGGCACCCCATATGTGTGTTTTTTTTTAAATTCATTTAAAGTAACTGTTCTCCCAACAGTTAATCTAGCTTTTGATGTATTACATAAACAAACTTTAAAAAGCACAGATACTTTGCACAATTCTACAGCAACACAGTGTGTCATATCTAGTTTCCCACGTTCACACTTGCAAGTACATAGTGACGTCTATTCAAGAATGGAGAGAAATTTCACAGGCATGACTGAGTTCAGCCAGGACGATTTCCAGATCTAATATACCAATTCTTTAGAGGTCAGTCTTGTAAAATCTTCTCTCTCATTTTCCCTGAGGGAAGTGGTTATTCTTGTTATGTTCAGCCCTGAAAAATCCTGTTGCGAATTCAGCCCCTGACCCATGTCAAAGGACAGAATACATTCACCCAAACCTCAAGATGGTTTTAGGGTGCAATACATTTCAAATGGAGTCTACTTCCCAAGCCACCACAATGCACAAAATACACATTATCTTTGCTTTAAGCAGGCCTCTTTAAATTCACAGCCCTTCTTTTAAGGTTTGAAAGTTCAGAATTGTGTTGCACTGTAACCGCATTTAACATAATGTAGAGGAAGTGAAAGAAATACTTGAACGTTTCAGTCTTAAAATAGGAAGACAATATGTTTATTGCTAACTATGCTGTCTTGGTTCCCCCATCTTTTATTATAAGAGGGACATCAACTTGACAGTGAGGTATCACAAATGAAGAGGGTGGATTCCAAATCACAAGCTCACTTGCCTAATGAACTAAATCACATCATCCAAATGCATTCGTAAAAGAACAATAAAATGACTTTAATAGTAATCTAGTGTGCTCAGGAAATTCTAAGACAATGTACAGACTGGAAACCATTTGGTTTGTAAATATATAAATCCGTGTAATAATAAATAAATTGAAATTAGAGAAAGTTTCTTTAGAACAAATTACTGGTATGTAATTATGAAAGAGTCTATTTTGGGGAAAGTCATACAACAGATATTCTGGGGGGGGGATCCCAACACTTTGACAACTAATCAATATCTCTCACCTTTCCTGTCGTATCTGGAAATAGCAGAGATGCCTTGGTTTTTTATTGTGATCATATATAGAATTATGTGTAACCCGTTAGGCTAGTTTTCATGGTAGATTTCTGTAACTGTAGGTTATCTTTTAGGGAGGTATCAACAAAGTGTGTGACACTGGTGGTTTAATCACTGGTTTCTCTTTTCCTGATGCAATGAAAACCAAATGGAAGTTCTCCAACAAATTAAAAATGGTAAACATCGAATCCATATCAATCTGGCAAAAGTCCAACTCTTCCCTGCCCTTGGTTCAATCAGTAATGGCACTGTCCTTTGGTTCTGTGGACATAATCCCAAGGGCTAAGAGTAACGCTTTAAATAAATGTATATCATGTCCTATCATTTCATTTTCTTGATATTCTTTCTCTTGGCATGCCTTGATAAAAATGCCTATCTGCAGAGAGAGGCCTTGGATTTAGAATATGAAATGTGAAAAATAGATACAAGGTCAAGTAGTATCCGTAGGAGGATGGAAGGCCTGACTCACTGACATTCCTCTTTACAAAGTTCTACTGCTTCCTTTTCCTGAGAGATCCCAATTCCTTAGAGCTTCGTCATTTAAGAGAGGCTCTAGTAAGATGAACAATGAAGTAGGCAAAAATAAACTGTAGCTGAGAACAAAATAAGGGATACATTTTATTTTAAAGAAGAACTTTTAAAACCGTGGTTTTAAGAATTTGTATAAAAACATTAAAGAGGCTCTATTTTGTTTTGTTTTGTTTTTTTTTAAATTTTTTAATGTTTTACTTATTTCTGAGAGAGAGAGAGAGAGAGAGTAGGGGAGGGCCAGAGAGAGAGGGAGACACAGAATCTGAAACAGGCTCCAGGCCTCGAGCCAGCTGTCAGCACAGAGCCCGATGCGGGGCTTGAACCCACAAACCATGAGATCATGACCTGAGCCGAAGTCGGATGCCTAACGCACTGAGCCACCCAGGTGCCCCAAGAGGCTCTATTTTGTTAACTGCATTGAGATATAAGAGAGTTAGATATTCATTCAATTTTGTTTTTCTTAAATGAAGCTCCTGTATAATTGCTGCTTATAAACTGCCCAGATCCCTGAGGTGAGTGGTATCTTGACACATGCCCGGATTGGAGCAGGGAAGAAGACTGGCTCTGAGGACAGTCTGATCTGGATTTGAATGTCTGAAGTCTTATTAGCTCTTGGGCTTTAGTAAAACAACAAAATAATGGTAAATCCTGCTTTAAAACATTTATCTCAGTGCTAGTTGTTGATATCATCTCCCTTATTTTTTCATCTCATTTAATGTGAAGAAAAATCTAGTGAGAAAGGTACTGTTATTAAACCCATTTGAACAGAAAGGGAAAAAGAGGTTCAGCAAAATTTAGTAACTTGTCCAACACGACTGAGCTTTTAGTACCTTACTTATAGATTTATGTTTGTGAGTATATTGCTTGTCTAAACATTATGCAACTGTAAGTAAATATGTATACATTAAATGCAATTTATGTCTGTATTCTTAGACCTTGGTCTTATTTCATATAATTCTTCCATAGAAGAAAAGTATTTGTGTTCCATATCTTTTTCAGAAATAAAGTTTCTGGGGTGCCTGGGTGGCTTAGTCGGTTAAGCACCCAACTTAATTGGGTAACTGTAACTTGATTACAGTTTAGGTTGTAATCTCATGGCTTGTGGGTTCCAGTCCCACAAAGAGAGAATTTGCTCTCTCCCTCTTTCTGTCACTCCCCTGCTCATTCTCTCTCTCAATATAAATAAACATTAAAAATAAAAGAAATAAAATTCTTTATTTAATATGACATTTAGAATTTAAAATAGTAATTATAGTACCATTTCCACAATTCTTTTTTTGCAAAAAATTAGTATTTTTATCAATATTTCATTAATTCTTGATTTTACAATATCAAAACAATTCACTAACAACTTTGTGTAAAAACTATGATGTTAACAAAGTATGAATTATTTAGAGTATTAAAAAAACTAATTAGTTTAAATTACAGAGTGCACCGTAAAGAAAGCTATGTTGCCTAGCTGGCCTAATTGGCAGGTAGCTTCTCAGATGCTATTTTTTTTCAAATTTTTATTTAAATTCTACTTAGTTGACATATAGTGGGATATGGGTTTCAGGAGTAGGGTTTAGTGATTCATCACTTACATACAATACCCAGTGCTCATCACAAGCGCCCTCCTTAACACCCAATACCCATCTAGCCCTTCCCCCACCCACTTCCCTCTGTCAACTCTCAGTTTGTTTTCTATAGTTAAGAGTCTCTTATGGTTTGTTTCCCTCTTCCCCTTGCCCCCATCCCCTATGTTCAACTGTTTTGTTTCTTAAATTCCATCGATGAGTGAAATCACATGGTATTTGTCTTTCTATGGCTGACTTATTTTGCTTAGCATAACACACTCTAGCTCCATCCACATCTTTGCTAATGGCAAGATTTCCTTCTTTNAAATTTATTTAGGAAAAATAAAATATTCAAAAATGTATTTTTGAGGAAAATAAAAACAGATCCAGGAGAAACAGATCAAGAGTAATTCACAGAGGATTTTTCTAGAATAATTACTTGTTCAAAAGTCCTATGGAAGACCTATAAATACAGAGAATAAACTGTTGGTTGTCAGAGGGAAGAGGGTTGAGGGGGTCGGCAAATGGGTGAAGGAGACTGGGAGGTACAGGTTTCTAGTTATGGAATGATTAAGTCATGGATAAAAGGTGTAGCATAAAAAATACAATCAATGATATTTTAATAGTGTTGGACGATGACAGAAGGTAGCTACTCTATGGCTAAAATGAACATATCAGGAGACTATAGACACTGGCAAGGATGTGGAGAAATGGGCACCCTCCTACACTGCTGGTGGGAATGTAAACCGGTGCAGCCACTCTGGAAAACAGTGTGGAGGTTCCTCAAAAAATTAACAAGAGAACTCCCCTATGACCCAGCAATAGCATGGCTATGAATTTACCCAAGGGATACAGACGTGCTGATGCATAGGGGCACATCATGTACCCCAATGTTTATAGCAGTGCTTTCAACAATAGCCAAATCATGGAAAGAGCTTAAATGTCCATCAACTGACAAATGGATCAAGAAGATGTGGTTTATCTGTACAATGGAATACTACATGGAAATGAGAAAGAATGGAATCTGGCCATGTGTAGCAACATGGATGGAACTCAAGGGTGTTATGCTGAGTGAAATGAGTCAGGCAGAGAAGGACAGATACCGTATGTTTTCACTTATTTTTTTTAAATTTTTTTTAATGTTTTATTTATTTCTAGGAGAGAGAGACACAGCATGAGCAGGGGAGGGTCAGAGAGAGAGGGAGTCACAGACTCTGAAACAGGCTCCAGGCTCTGAGATGGCAGTCAGCACAGAGCCCGACGCGGGGCTCGAACCCACAAACCGTGAGATCATGACCTAAGCGAAAGTCGGATGCTTAACCAACTAAGCCACCCAGGCGCCCCAATATGTTTTTACTTATAAGTGGAACTGGAGAAACTTAACAGAGTACCATGGGGGAGGGGAAGAGGGAAAAATAGTTGGGGAGAGGGAGGGAGGCAAACCATGAGAGATTTGAATACTGAGAACAAACTGAGGGCTGATGAGGGCGGGGGAGAGGGGAAGGGCATGTAGGAGGGCATTTGTGGGGATGATTGTGTTATATGGAATCCAACTTGACAATAAACTATAAAAGAAAAAATAGAAGGTAGCTACTCTAGTGGTGTGTGTAGCATAAGGTATAGACTTGTCCAATTACTATGTTGTATAACTGAAAGTAATATAACATTATATGTCAACTATACTTCAGTTTAAAAAAAAAAAATTCCTATTGGGGCACCTGGGTGGCTCAGTGGGTTAAGCATCTGACTTCAATTCAGGTCATGATCTCCGTTTGTGAGTTCGAGCCCCACATCAGGCTCTGTGCTGACAGCTCAGAGCCTGAAGCCTATTCAGATACTGTGTCTCCCTCTCTCTCTGAACTTCCCCCACTTGCACTCTGTGTTTCTCTCACTCAAAAATAAATAAACAGTAAAAAAAATCCTATTAAAGAGTATTTAGTGAAATATCCAAAATTCTGTGCATGAACATTATTTAACAAATACCTCTTTAAATAATTGTGGCAACTGAGTACCAGCTCTCCCAAAAGAACCACCCCAGTTTCTGAGATCATGGGCTGTGCCCCATCTGTGTAGCTTTTGGTGTAGTAATAACGGAATGAGACGAAAGGGCACAGTGATCAGGAGAAGGGCTATAAAATCAAAAACTGATCAAAATACCTGCTTTCATTTCCTACTTCTTAAGCACTTCCATTATATACCTATTATGAAAAATTGCATTGATTTACATATTAATGTTCTGCATTTCAGCATGTGCCCTTTATGTTCGCACACAACAGAATACACTCTGTCACATGCATTTAACCTGCCTGACTCAGCCATTAAGGGAAAATTTGAGAGTGGGAGAAAAAAGAAACAGAATGAATACAGTTGCTCCCATTGTTCTCTTCAATGCCGTGGATTTTAAATCCTTAACTGTCACACAATTCAACTCTATTTTTGTCAGTTTGCCTATCAGTCACGGTAGAGCTTAACCTAGGGTGAGCCACAGGCTTGTCTTTGAAACTTTTTTTTTTTTCCAACGTTTTTGGGTTCCTGGGCTAAGGACCTATGTGCAAAATTTTGAGTATCTTTTCTAGTTTTATTTTAATTTCAGTGATTTCTACACAGATAAAAATAAATAAATAAATAAACAAAACAGAAAGCCATTTTCTACACCAGCACTGTCCAATGGAACTTTCTGCAATGATGGAAATGTTCTGTGTCTGAGAGGTCCAACTTCTGTACGCACTCTTGGTTCTTCCTGTGGCTCTTTAATGGCTCATTCTTATGTGATATCCTCTGTTATTTCATTCCTTGAGATTGAGGATTACTAAAATCAGGGATCATCAATCCACAATCGGCAGGCTAAGTCTCGCCTCCTGACTGTTTTCATATGGCACAAGAGCTAAGGCTGTTTATTACATTTTAAAATATTTTACATTAAAAATCAAAGGAAGATTAATATTTCATGACATGTGAAACTATGAAATTCAAATTTCATTGTCCATAATAAAGTGTTATTGGAACACAGCAATACTCATTCATTTACATATTATCTGTGGCTGCTTTCCTGCTAACAGTGACAAGGTTGAATAGTTGCAACAGGGACCATATGACCTGTAAATCAGAAAATATTTATTATCTAGCCCTTTACACAAAAAGGTTGTTGACCTCTGCATGAGATGCCTCTCAACCTTCTTTATAAAAAAATCTTTTCCTTCAATCATTGTACCTGCTTCCCATCACTTTTATGAAGTAAGGGAAGAATTAACAATTGTTGAATTCCTATTATATGCCAGCACTTCATAGGCTTCATTGTATGTAATCTTCACCACTAAAGGAGGCAAGTAATGCCACTGTAAAATGTGAAATGTGACGCTCTCAGCTTAAATAACTTGCAGTGGATGTTAAGCTAGTATTTGTGGAGCAGACTTTCTAGTTTATTGCAGGGAATCAGTAAATGTGTACCATACCCCTGCTTACTTCCTCCTCAACTCTGACTCTGCACTGCTCTTGGCATTCCAGCCCTGACACTTCCCCCCATACATTTCTTATTTTCCATTTCCTTAGCCATCAGTCTGCTTCAGAAAATAACTACCACTATCCGAATTAGGGCATGTTTTCTGTTGTACTAACGTTTCTCTCACCTGCCTTTCATTTTTCCTGCCTGCTAGCATCACTAATCTCTCCAAAGGAGCCCCTGTGAACCCATGCCACCCGCATGTTTATATCTCCCTAAGGATATTGCGAGGTGCCACCCAGGGCTAATATTGTCATTCTTTGGGCAAAACCACATTGTATTTGTCTTTTCTTCCACTTGAAATTCCTTCCCCTTCACTTAAATTTTGTTATTTAAAACAAGAGAGTTTCTATTCCCCTCTCCCTGAACTACTTTTTCTTTCTTGTTATTTTTTATTCCAACCATCTTGCTGGATGGTTATCAGTAAGCACACATCTAATCCTCACTGCTCCACCCTAATCTCTTTGAAGCCAAGGCCTCATTTTACTCTCTTTGCACAGAATTCCTCACAGCATCCAGGACACAGTGTTTGAGGTAGATTTTGTTTAATCATGATTGGTCTATACCAGCTGAGGTATGTGGCTATCTTAGTCTCCTCTGGCTGCTATAACAAAACACCATAGACTGGGTAGCTTAAACAATAGATATCAATTTCTTACAGTTCTAGAAGCTTGATGGTTCAAGATCAGGGAGATGGCAAGTTTGGGTTCTTGGTGAGGGCCTTCTTCCTGGCTTACAGATGGCTACATTCTTGATATATTCTCACATGGCAAAGGAAGTTCTGGTCCCTTCTTTTCTTATAAGGACACTAACTGTATTATGGCAGCCCTACCTTCACTGAACATCATCCGAGTAATTACTTCCCAATGACCCCACCTCCAAATACATTACAATGGGAAGTAGGATTGATTTCAACATATAAATTTTGGAGTACAGAAACATTCAGTCCGTAACAATGGCCTACTGAAAGGTAAAGGGGACCTTCAGAGAAAGATTTTCCTCTTAATAAAAACCGAGGCATGGGAGGGAACTCCTTTTCTTGGAACAGCTTCAACCATCCTGCAATAAACAAAGTGGACATAATTACCACACTCAAGCTATGGGATGGAAGGATGGAAAGCCTCTTGTTCCTGATGACTTATTTTGACCACTGAACTAACCAATCCTACTGCAGTCTTATTTCTAGACTTTTCATTAAGGGATAAAAAAATCTATTACTGTTTAGGCTACTTTTAGTTGAGTCTTCTATTATTCACAGTTTCTTCTGAGTCAGTCTTCTGCAAGGATTTACTGAAATTTAAATGTATGAGTGTACATTTAAAAATACATATACATTTATATGGTACATGTATTCTGTATTCAGCTGTTTGATGTGTTTTTAGCACTTTACCTTATTATTTAACATTTCACTTGTATTATCACTGAATAAAGATACAGCATATCTTTTGAAGCTCTTTGGTAGACGAAATCTTTATTCTATATATTTTTTCAGCATTAAACACTCTACAGTTACCTAATATCTGTATTATTGACTGAATACACTAATAAATTTTCAATAAGGGGTATAGAAAAGTGGCTACCAGGAGGGAAAGAAGAGTTCTTTTCTGATTTTTTCAAAGTATGTCATGTGCAGCAAAAATGTGGTGAAATGCACCCAGATCACCCAGACATTAGTGTGAGAAAGAAAACAGAAAGACAGAAAAGTTGTAAGGGACAGAGGAGGGAAGGAGGAAAAGGAAGATGAGGGGAAAGAAGAAGTAATGTAAAGAACATTTTGTATGTAAATGCTGAATAGGATGAAGAGGTCAATCGCCCAATACTGAGGCAGGTTTAGAAATAAAAGCAGATGGGAGAGCTTTTGCTTTTTCCTCTTGGCCACAAAACCCCTGCTAATTGAAGTAGCAACTGAACAAGCTGCTCTTTCATTTCCCAGTGATATTTATGTTTTGTGTAGGTTCTGAATTTCATATTAAACACCACCACACCTCCTGCTTATTTCTTGCTTCTGGCATCTAAGCCAGTTCCTGCTTTCCTATATCTCCGCTTCCTTCTTCATACAAGTTCTTCATGAAGATGAACAGATAAATAAACCACTGCCACCTTTCAGAGCATCCCCTTGGTGTGAATAATGTTCCCTGAGAGAATGACAGTGAGGTGGTTTGAATAAGAGTGACACATCTCAAATCAGGAATGGTGTTCTCCTATAAGATAGATGGATGCCAACCTTGAAAAAAACAAAATGAAATGGGAAGGTCATCTTTAGGAGTCGATTCTTTTTTAAAAATAACTGTCATCTTTTTATTATTATTATTATTTGACAGAGAAAGACCATGCAAGCTGGAGAAAGCGGTGGAGAATGCAGAGAAAGAGAGAGAGAGAGAGAGAATATCTTAAGCAGGCTCCATACTCAGCACAAAGCCAGATGCCAGAGGCAGGGCTCAATTCCACAACCCTGGGATCATGACCAGAGCCAAAGTCAAGAGTTGGATACTCAAATGATGGAGCCACCCTGGTGCCCCAAGAGTCTATTCTTAACTGTAATGTGGGATATCTGTACAGTCAATTCAAAGAAGCTTTTAGTTTCTTTGTTCAGTTCACGAATCTTGAAACTGTGGAAGGGAATGAATGATATCAACAGCAATTCTACTGCCTGTCTATCTTGGACTGCACTGTTCAGAACCTTCTTATAGCCATTTCCATAAAACTGTTTTTTTTCCCCTTCCTGCAGTTCAGACTTGATTTTTCCAGAAATGGAAACAGCATTGAAAGTGCTAAGAAATTTGCTAACCCAGCTTGCCCACATATTTATATCTTTGTCAGGATACAGTATTGTATTTACCAAGATTAAATTATCTGCTGTCAAAACTCAATGAAAACCATGGTGTACCAAGCCACACTTTAGAGATGTAAGCATCCATTTCAAAATGCAAATCACATAGTAAGATACTTGTATTTACAGGGTTATATTGTACAAAATTGAAACAATCTGAAATAATGAACATTTTACAGACAGCAAAGATCAAAATTGCTAAGTTTGGGAGAGAGTGTTGGGTACCCAATACTGAAATTAGATTCAGCAAAAGTGGGTTCAAATTCCACATCTGCCATTCACCAGTTGTGGGATCTTAATACAAGTCACTTAACAAGTCATCTGTAAGAAGCAGATGATTTCTGCTCTGCCTACCTCATTTATGATGAGCAAATTAAACCATGTATATGCAAACATTATACAAACTATAAGAAGATATATAACTAAATGGAAGAAACTTTGAAAGCTGGCATTTCCATTTTATCAAGGACTTCACTTTCAGCTCTATGAATCAATTTTTCTTGCTAGAATCACAGAATTTGAGAAGTATATGGAAATTTAAAACTCATGTCGTCAAGCTCCCTCACTTTACAGATAGAGCAAACAGATCTAGAAATGTTAATGACTTATCCAAAGTTAAAAAGAATAAAAGAAAACATATTTGAGAAAGAAGTCTAGATTAGAACATAGTTTTCCATTTTATTTCTACTGAACAACTCCACTGCCTGTTAAGTGTAGAAGTATTTTTCAAAATGTACTGTTTTAAAAAAAAAAATCCTACATTGGTATGAATATTTTAGTTCTAAGGCATACTTTCATACTAAAATCTGGTTTTATTTTTATTATATCCTAGATAGGTTCCAGGGAAGGTATTACTGTTGCATGAAAGGGACAGTTTTCAGAACAGAGAGAGAAATGAGCAGTTGACCAGGTATGCAAGTGACATTTTGTACCTTCAGCTATCTCCATCATATTTTGATTACAAGGGATTCTGTTTCTTTTAATAGTGCTATGGACTATATATTTTAAAAAGTAGGGCAGAGCAAAATTAATTTTTGCTGGGTGAGTCCTGTGATACCCCTTGTGATGTCTGGAGATACCCAGGGGCATCTCAAAACTAGGATGAAGAAGAGATTATTCCATCTCCCAAAGTAATTTGTCTCTTAATAACAATCATAATTACCTTCCACAGTATCCAGACCCTACCCCTCTCAACTAGGCAAAATACTCACTGCAATTAGGATCTCCATAGTAAAAAATAAATAAATAAATAAATAAATAAATAAATAAATAAATAAATAAATAAATAAAAACAAAACCTTCTCGTTGCTGGCTAGCTAGTAGCAGCCTTTCAGCCTCCAAATCCACACTGAGAAAATCACATGTGGGTGCCAACTTCCAAGCTCTTATATGAATACTGAAGCCCTGTTTCAGTTTCACAAAGCTAATAATTATAGAAAAGCCTACTTAAATGAAACATTCTTTGCTAAAGACATGGAAAAAGAAGTATAAATACCTACCAGACCTGCTTAAATGAGCATACTGAAGTATTTAATGTACCAGGAAGGTCCCAGGTAACTCTTCTGTGTTCACTTGTCCTCTTTCCACCAAACCTTTCTCCCCTCCACCTGCCCTACCACCAGCAATGTAGAATGATTCCCCCCCCAACAGGATGCTCAGTCAGGGAAGGATATACACTGTTACTTATATCTCACAAATATTTTTTCTTATTCAAAGCCCCAGGTTATTTTCATTTGAAGTCTTCTCTCTTATTATTCAATACAATGGCTTTGCCCTCTGTCAGTAAATAACTTCTGTGTCAATAAACACATGGTAGCACAGCATGTGAGTCTGTGTGCAGTGTGTCTGTGGATATGTGTCATGTGTTGGGGGTGGGGAGAGCTGACTGGGGGAGGGAGGGAAGTAAAAAGTGAAGGCAAGGCCCTGTCTTTGATCTTGAAAATATGCTAGGAGGTTCCTAATTACTTTACTCAATGGCAAAGACAGCCCTAGATACATATTTTCTTTTTGAGAAGATGAAAAGGGAAGTTTTCTTAATTTACTGATATCTTGGCTCCTAATAAATCTTTGGTCACTAAGAAGCAATGGATAAAGTCTGGATGAAATGCTTTGTGTCCTCTGGAATGAAAGCTGCCAAAATCCATTAAAATTATTTGAGGATGTTCACTGCACAGCAATTATCAAATAAAAACTTAGTACAATTGAAGAGAAGGAAAGTCTTTTTGGGTCTCAACAATCAGTCAAACAAGAGAATCTCAGAATGTCAGTTATCTTATCACAGCTGACTTAGTGACTTAGTGTGACATCTTGTATGAACAACAGCCAGGAACATCAAACAACTTTCCTGTCCTTCCACCTGGGGACCTGATGTCCTACTAAGCAAAACAAAACAAAACAAAAAACAAAAAACAAAAAAACCCAAAACAAACAAAAACCCCAAAACTACATAATACAAAAAAAAAAGAAAAAGAAAACAAACAAACAAAAACATTTTTCTTTCCTTTTTCTCTGGGCATGGCTAGAAGCTAACTGAGTACAGAAGAGCCCTGGGATTGTGCATCTCACTTTGCTGATTTGCTTCTGGACATGCAGCCTAGATGGAGAAAACTAGCAGTGGGATTTATTTTACATAATTCACTAGAGGCAGTCCCAGCAAAATGTCAAGCAATGAATCTTTGCTTTCAGCCTGTCCAGAAATAGGTCTAGGAAGACCTTCTTTCTGACTCTACAGAATTGGGGAGAACGGACTTCTTCTGAGTTGACTCAAAAACGCTGACAGCAAATGGCAGGTTACTGCTTAAGCACAGATGTCACTTCATTGTGTCAACTTGGAAATGATCAGCACAATCTGGCAAGTGCAATTTTTCTCACATTATGAGTGTATTTGGGCAGGTGCTATACTTCACTGAGGTCATATATTGTTTTTATGGGTTTTTTGGGTGGGTTTTCTGTTTTGTTTTGTTTGTTTGTTGTTTTACTCATACCAAAGAAGGAAGAAGATTCTCAAATATGTATTCAAAACAGACTGGTCTTAAGATTTACTGGGGAATAAAAAACATGAATAAATATTTTATCAATAATCAGAATATGGGTAATTCCTATATGTGGGGGCTTTGTTACTACATATACTCTAAATCTCTACTAAATCCAGAAGAAGGAAAAATAGCATTAAGGAGAAATCTAGAAACATTATTTTAAATTTTTTTTTAAAGTTTATTTTTACTTCTTTTGAGAGAGAGAGAGAGCACGCCCAGGAGCTGGGGAGGGGCAGAGAGAAAGAGAACCCTAAGCATGCTCTCTGCTTACAGCCCCAACACTGGGCTCAATCTCACCAACTGTGATATTGTGGCCAGAGCTGAAATCAAGAGTCAGACTCTTAACTGCCTGAGCCACCTAGGCACCTCTAGTAGATATTTTATAAGATAAATCTTTCAATGGCCTCTTTAATGGCCACAGTGCATTCCGCTGTCATTTACATATTGCCTTGTTTGGTTAAAGACCTTGTCACTCCCACTGTCATCATGGAGAGATGCCAGAGCTACTCAAAGTCGGCTGTCATTGGAGGGTTATGCCTGTGCATAAAGTAACACTTCACAGTCTGCAACAACAACAAAAACATAATTATGTCAGTAAGATTGGTGGCTCACTTGTCCTCCTAAGAGATTAAGATAAATATGGTGAAGAAAACTCCAGCATCAGGAGGTGCAGCTTGGAAGCAAGCAACAGACCGCCCTTTTAAGTATGGTACTGAGCACTATGGCTAACAGACATATTTCTCTGAACCCTGATGGCTGCCTATGTATGAAATGACAAGACCCCAGTCTATAAGATTGAGCCATATCCTTGAGAGAATGTCACATTAGTAAGCATTGAGTAGCTAGCAATGTTCTAGTAAGTTCTAGAACATACAATAGTATAAAATATGTCCATGCTTCAAGGAGTTTCAAGATCTACTTGGAGAAAACCATATTCAACAAAATGGAAGAATATGAGCACAAGAGGACAAATACAGTATTGTAAGTGCTATAGGAGCTCTAACAAAGGCAGAGATCCTGATATGTAAACAAGATGGAGAGCTGATTCTAAGTAAATTCTATATAAGTGTAGCTATAATAATTGTATATCATCTTAATGATATACATAATATATTGTATATATAATAATTGTACATCATCTTAATGTTTTTATATATTACATGATATTATAAATATATTACTACTGAAAGACCTATTATTTTCTAGGTCTTTCCCAAAATAGATTCACCATAATATTACAGATTAAAGTAATAATCATAAATTTATCATTTAAACATCCCAGATTAGGCATCCTGTGAAAGATCTGATAGTGAGTAAATTACAGACCTTGGGATTGAGTCTGTGTCCAAAGATTTCAAAGGTCATACCAGATCACATGACTACAGATATCAAGAAAGGATTTATCTGGGGTGCCTGGGTGGCTCAGTTGGTTAAGCATCCGACTTTGGCTCAGTTCATGATCTCAGGGTTCGTGGGTTTGAGTCCCGTGTCAGGCTCTGTGCTGACGGCTAGCTCAGAGCCTGCAGCCTGTTTTGGATTCTGTGTCTCCCTCTCTCTCTGACCTTCCTCTGCTCACACTCTCTCTCTCAGAATTAAATTTTTAAAAAGTACTTTAAAAAAAAAGAAAGGATTTATCCTTGCTCTTCTTCAAGAATTATCAGGATTTGTGTGGAAAATAATAAGGCATAGTGTCGATATTAGCAGTGGCAACGTGGTAGGGATTAAGAGGCCACATAATGAGCATGGAAAGATGTCAACCAGAGGTGGGTGGGGAAGGGATGAAATAAGAGTCAAGGTTCTAGAGAACAGATTCTAGAGCCAGAATCTCTAAGGACATTCTAGAGCTAGGCTTCAGATTAGAGACAGAATGTTGAGGGTATGTGTAACCACTGAAGGCTTTGAATCTGATGAATCTAGTTTTTGAAAACCAAATCTGACTTGATTACAGTTCTCTTTCCTTTCCTTTCCTTTCCTTTCCTTTCCTTTCCTTTCCTTTCCTTTCCTTTCTCCTTTCCTTTCCTTTCCCTTCCCTTCCCTTCCCTNTACAAAACTGATTGTATCCCTACTGTCAAGGAATGAAGAGAGATAAATATTAAAATAGATAATTTAATAGATGTTTATTATGTTTAAAGGGGAAAGTAAGTTAGGGACAGGGTTAAGGAGTAGCTGGTGGGTGATCAGGAAAAGCTTTATTGGGAAGGTGGTATTTAAACAGAAAACAACAAAACAAACACGTGTCCTTCATTTCTTCCTATTGCATTCATGCCTCCTCCCTCCAATGTGGTTTGGGATTATTATAAACAAAAAACTCTTATTTCTTTTAGAGTTATTTTCCCTTTGGACTTATATTTTTTTATTTAAGGAGGCACATGCATATTACATTTAACCTACCATATTTTTATATATAAGCTTATACAATGCTTTTATAACTGTTCAAACAAAATTTGAGTTTGTTTTGATGTAAGAAGTTTAAAGTTCAACCATTATGGTGCAGGGGGAAAAAATGAATCTACAACAGATTTAATGTGATTCTATTTCACCCCAGCTCTTTATCAAGAATAATCTCTCTTCTTTGTTGGATTTTTTTTGGGGCACATTCACCTAGTTTTTACATGACAAACACAACAATCTCTGAACTCCCAGACAGTTTGATTCCTCTAGTTTTGTACTTCTACAGAAATCTTGAATTTGGTTTTTCATCAGAACACCATGGAAGATGATATACTATCACTTAAGATACAAATAACAACACTTATGATTCAGACAATGTAGAAAGTTCTCCTTAAATACTGTCACTTACTTTTCTCAATGTTCCTTGATTTATAGATAAGCTACTAAATTATCTACTGGTAAATGGAATATTAGTTTCCTTTTTACTTTCATTTCCATTTATTCCTCCTTTTTTTTAATTAGATTATTTTTAGAAAAGATTGAATGGGTACAGTTATAGTTCTTTTTTTATTATAGTTCTTAAATATTAAATATTATAGTATCTTAAATATTAAACTTTAGGGGTTCCTGGGTGGTTCAGTCAGTTAAGCGTCCAGCTCTTGGTTTCGGCCCAGCTCACAGTTCGTGGTTTCAGGCTTCACATTGGACTCTGTGCTGACAGTGCGAAGCCTGCTTGGGAGTTTCTCTCTTTCCTGCTTGCATGGTCTCCCCGCTGCCCCCCCCCCAATAAATAAATAAATGAATAAGCAAACATTTTTAACCAAATGAAAACTATAAATTCTCCAATGATATGAAGCATTTAACAAAGTTTGTTTTGGTGCAACTTGAAATCCACCAATGTCACTTTAATTGGGACAGCTCACATTTGTTCTTTCCAGCAGTCATGGAAGATAGAAAACCAGTACATGTTTCCCAAGAATCTAAGAGGTAAATAATGGGGTTGTGCATTTTGTCCAAGACTCCCACTCCATGGAAACAACAGGTTGTCTGTATGGCCTATTCTGAACTTTTGTATTTTAAGTATCAATTATCATAAATGTAGTTGTGGGTAGAAGAAATAGGAAAGAAATAAAGATATAAGAGATAAATATAGAGATAAAACAGTGACATATTATTTTGGTCTTAGAATGTCAAAATAATGAAAAATGTATTGTGAATTTCTGAAAACTTAGTAAAAAATGATCATCCATCAGCATCTGATGTGGTGGTTTGTTGCCCATAAGGCAGATACACCTACTACTCAAGTCTGTGCTGTCAAAAAACTTGGAAAGAATCGACAATATGATAAAATATCACCTCTTTCTAAGCATTGTTAAATGTTTACAGAGTTGGAACAGTACTCACTGCTAATTTCTCCTAGTTAAGTCTTCTCTCAGCCTTTAATGCACTGGCTTAAAGTTTTATGTATCCATCACTGTAGTTACTGGATTAAAGTCACACATGTTCCCATCACTGCCACCTTTTTAAGGAAGCAGAGTATAGTTTTGATAAGTAAGGACCTCAAAACCAGATTGCAGGGCTTCAAATATCAGCTCTGACTTAATAGCTCTATGATCCTGGTTTTATCACTCATAACATGAGGGCAACGCCGGTACCTGTCAAATATTATTAGCCCAGTGTCTAGCACATAGTAGAATTTACCTCTTGCCTATCATTGCTATTATTTTGAAGATCCATAAACCAGAAATATTATGAAACCCATGGTTTAAACAATTGTAATAAAAGACAAATGCAATGCCATACATAAACTTTTTAAAAATGTTTATTTTTGAGGCGGGGAGGAGGAGAAAGAAAGAGGGGGTGGGGGGCAGAGAGACAAGGACAGAGGACCTGAAGTGGGCTTCACGCTGACAGCAGAGAGCCCTGCGTGGGACTTGAACTCAAAAACTGTGAGGTTGAAGTCTGATGTTCAACTGACTGAGTTGAAGTTGGATGCTCAACTGACTGGGCCACCCAGGCACCCCCATACACTTAAAAAAATCTTTCTCTCAAGTATTTTCCTACAGTTGAAGTTTCAAATTTTATAGATTATCCCACTAGGCAGATCGAGGGACCATTTACTAAAACGTGGGAATATAAGGAAAAGAGTGATATGGGTGAGAGGGAAGATGTGGGAAGAGTTATGTTTAAAACATGCGGTATAAAGGTAGTATTTGAGGACAGAGGAATGGATGAGATTACTTAGGGGATATTAAATAAGAAGAACTATAAAATGAAGGACATAGTAACTCTACCATCTATGAGGTAGGTACAACAGCAGAAATAGCAGGTGCCTGGACAGAAGTCACAAATGGATGAGGAAAACCAGGTATGTGTAGTGTCATGGGTGGGCAATGCTTCTAGAACAAGGGAGCAATCAAAGAGCAAAGCCCGTAACCATTAAGATGGTAACTGAAAAATGTTTAATGGATTTGACAATCTGAAGGTTATTGGTGCTCCTGGAAAGAGCAGTTTTGGCTAAGTTTTGCCAGGAAAGCCAGACTGGAGTGGGTGGAATACTGAATTTTGGGTTGCATTTATCATTAAAAACTTTCACAGAACTAGGCCATGAAGAAGAGCCAAGAAAAAAAAAAAAGTAAGATGGATGTTAGGTCAAGCAAAAGGGTTTTGGTTTATTTGATTTTAAGGTTAGTATAATCCAATACATGATGTTGAAGATTTGAGGGGTGGGAGGAGAATAAATGAAAGACAGAGTTCTTGAGTAGATAAGCCAGACAGGACTTGATTTGTAAAAACAAACCTAAAGTAAAATATGAAGAGGCTGGAGATGTGTGAATCAGAGTTTTCTTCTATTGGCTTCCATCTCTGTTTTCAAGTACAGCCATATAGAAAGTACAGGGCATGGACTGGGTCACTTGCGGACTTTGTGAGGACAATTTACAGCTAATGTTCATAGCTGTCTGTTAGCTGAAGTGGTAGAGCATTGCTTAGTAACTAAGCGATGTCATGTGGCAGAGTGGAGAGGGGACTGGTCTTAGAATTAGGATTCCAGGGGCCCTAGGTGGAGATGTACCTCTAAACCAAGGTATGATCTTAGGCTAAGCATTTGAAATCTCTGAAACTCAGCTTTTTTTTTTCCTGTAAAAGGAGACTGAGATAGATCATTTATCATGGCCACTAAATGACTGGTATTACTATGTTTCATTATAGAACATAAAGAGGGTCTTCAAACCTGCAAGTGTATTACAGTCAAAATAATTACATATATACTTATTTTGTGTTTACAGGCTAAACTTTTACATTTTCTATGTTTTCAATGCACCCTTTATAATATCTGTCCTCAGTTATCTGTGGGATGTTTTTCAATCTCTTGACAGTTTATAATCTAGAATTTTAAAAATGATTTTATTACCTTAATGTTTAATTATAAACATGTGCCCAGGGCATAAAATGTAGAATTATATACCAAAGTCAATATGAATTTTTGGTACTATAGGTGGGGTGCTTTGGAGGAGAAAACAATGCTACCCACAAAATGTTCATCAAGGATTTTCTACCTCTTCCTCATTGCTTTTGTGATTTTAAGTGTGCTTTATAAATATCTATCCAATGAGAACACAATCAAAGATGTGTGATGAATCTCTTCTCTCTTCTCTGACAAAAATCTTTGGTCTTAGCTAACTTAGGATGTGGTAAAAGACTTTTAATTTTAGCCCTGGGGTATCCATTTTGTGTCACACAAAAAATAAATATACATAAAAGTAATAAGATCTTTTAGAAAACAGTGTGGGGAAGAGCTGCCTGAGTTTAATTTTCTGAAATGCAAGGGAATGCAATTAACTCTCTGGTTGTGATTAGCCTGTTGGAAGCTGGGTCCCCTCAGCAAATTATAGTACCCACAGCACCCATAATGATGTCATATACTCAATATTATTTATTTGTCTTATGATTTATGCCCATGGAAATGAAGTCATGGGACTTGTGGGTTACTAATGAACAGAGCCAAGTTTAAGTTGCTTCTCTGTCTCTGTTCTAATTATATGTGTGTCCACTGGACTTCTTTAAAGTGGACATTTGCCAGGGCTAGACCAAAAGCCCTTGCTTTTGCAATATTTAAAATAAAATAAATATATTTAAATATTGCCCTTGCAGCAATACTTAAAGGGGCACCAAAACTCAGCAATCAGAAGAAATAATACTTGAAAGCAATATTGAAAAATCAAAACTAATATTTTAAACATCAAAATTGGTTCATGATGAATGGCAGAATTTTCTTTTAATTTCTTTTTTCTTTTTTCTTTTTTTTTTTTGGTTTACTTATTTTGATAGAGCACAAGGAGGGGAAAGGCAGGGAGAGAAGGAAATTTTCAAGCAGGCTCCCCATGGTCAGTGCAGAGTCTAATGAGGAGCTTGAACTGATGAAACTGTGAGATCATGGCCTGAGCCAAAAATCAAGAGTCCACACTCAACCAAGTGAGCCACCCAGGTGCCTCCCATAACTAGTTTTTGCTGTCACTGAAACATGGCTCCTTTTGGACATCAACCCTCATTTCCCCCACTAAGTTATCTTCCCCTTCTAGTTTCTGTAAAAGGGTTATTTGTGTACTGCTCTAGACAAATTCTTCTGGATGGCATTTAATACTTCAAACAACCAAAACATTTACTACATCAGGGGAGATAAAGACTATTTTCAAGGAAAATAAATTCCATTCTTTTTGCTCAAAATTTGGCAAACAGTTGCAAGAAAGGCAGTTGCAAGGGATAGCTTTTCAACAGGAGTAAGTTAGTGAATCTCCATACCTAAAACTCACATGTACGAAAGATCTGTCCATTTAACTCTTGCAGCACAAAACAAATGAATGACTGCAACCAAAGAAAAATAAAAAGCCTGTCTCTAACCTCAAATGATAAGTAAACAATTTTTGAGCCCTGAGATATCTGAGACCCAATCCTGTAATACGTCCCACTTGTGAACCACTCTCTATTTCAGCACTTGCTCAAGGTAAAACTTTACGATGTGTGATTTATGATGAGTGTATCAGTGCCCAGTGCTCCAGCTGAAAAGACTTTAGGCTCCACAAGGGGAAGAACTATGACTTCTGTTTGTTTATCTTTGTATACAGGGCATCCTAACTGTCCCTGTACTATATATAGGAAGGGATTCACTTCAATGTATGTGGATAGGTATAAAGTGTCAACTCCAAGCAATGACATATGAAACGATTTTCTAGTAAATAAGCAAAGGGTGTGGAGGGGAGACTGGGTTAATATAAGGGTGAGGACACTGTTGCCAATTCTACCTCAAGATTGGCAATAGGAGGTTTTCTCAAGAGAATTCCCCCCAGAATTGGGGAAAGTCCTTCCCCTTTACTCTTCTCTCCTCTCCTCACCAGTTCCCAGAAGATAGATCTGGGAACTGGTATTGGCATCCTTGACTTCCTTAGCCTTTTAATTTGATGTAAGGATATCTTAGATGGATTTTAAGGCCTAGTTTCAGTTATTCCTCACTCATAAAGCCTATGGGATTTATATTGTACTATATCATGTTGGTCTTGATTATATACCATCCTGAATTGCTTGCAGTAGCACCTATGGTAACTTTCTATGAACCACCACAACCACCACCACAACATAGCTCCTTCCATCAACAAAGAGCCATCAAAATATCTGTCTAAATAATGATTCAATAATTCAATACTATGAGGTGGATAATGTCCTCTAGAGTTCTGCAATCTAGAAACTGTACAATACTACATAGTGGCTACTATGCTGCTCATTGTTATGTTACATTTTTGTCTTATATTTACAGAGTAAATTTAATTGTATTCCTTGCTTTCCTTTTCTTTTTAATAGCCAAAATAATTCTAAGGATATAGCAAATACTGAATGATATTTCCTAGCTGTTGAATTGAAAACTTTCTTGAAAAGAAGAGAAGCCTAATTATAGAAAGACAATTTATTTGCCTTTTATTTGTTATACATACATATTTTTTTAAGTAGGCTTCATACCAACCATGGAGCCCAGTGCAGGGTTTGAACTCACAACCCTGAGATTAAGACCTGAGCAGAGATCAAGAGTGAGGTGCTTAACTAGGGCACATGGGTGGCTCAGTTCGTTAAGCCTCCAAATTTGGCTCACATCATGATCTCATGGCCCATGAGTTCAAGTCCCGCATTGGGCTCTGGGCTGACAGCTCAACGCCTGGAGCCTGCTTTGGACTCTGTCTCCCTCTCCCTCTGCCCCTCCACCGCTTGTGCGCTCTCTTTCTCTCTCTCTCTCAAGAATAAATAAACATTAAAAAAAAGAATATGGTGCTTAACCAACTAGGCACCCCTGTTCTTTATTTTTAATTGTTCTACAAGTACGTCTTGTTTCTTATCAGCAGGCAAAAAATGGTTTAAACTTTCCATAAAGTTAGAACATAAGTATTTGTGTTATAGTCAAGCTTAAGTGACTACACCTTGTCTAATTTGAAGGAAAATACGTATTTACAAAAACAATATAACACCCTATGATAAGGGGCATGCAATTTCTTTTTCCTCTCATCAAATAAAATAATCTGCTTACTACTATGTTGCATTTCAATCTATATGATAAGGTCTACATATATCATGCAACAAATAAAATGAACAATCTTACAAATGTTCATGTTAATAGGGTTGCATTCTATTTTGACTCCAAATTGATTAAGCCAACTGGAAATTCTGATACTTTTTCTAATCTTACCATAAATTTAGAAAGTAACTGTGTGCTTGGTAGGGTCAACCTGAAATAAAAGATAAGTATATATTTCAAAAGAGAGCTCTGTTTACATCCATGATGTTCTTTATTTCTATTTTTTAAAAATAATCAGAAACATCAGTTGGTCTCCATTAAAAATGATCTTAGCTAAAGTTCACCTTTGTGGGTGTTGGAAGATTAGCAGTGAGATTTAGAAAAGTCACACAGTGAACAGGGGAATATTACCTAGCTACAGATATTTTTAAAATTCTTTAAATCTACTATCTATTCTGCTTATGGCTTTTTACAATTGAAATAAAAATCTTGCCCAAATGAAATAGAGAACTTCACTAATTTCCATTCACCAATGATGGCAGAAGCCCCCCATGGGTTATTAAGTCTGAGAGATGTGTGAACAAACATGATAATAAGCAAGTAAAGGGTATCGTAAAATATACTGTGTTCATTTATTGTGACAACTGGGGTGTAATTATACTCGGAAATGCACTGCACTTTAGTCAGTGAAAGTAATAAAATCTGAACACCAGGGGACCTTTCTCTAGTCTGTGCTATTAAACTACTTTTGAGGAGAAGGTGAACAATCTAAAAATATGGGAGGAATGTTCACTTTTATAGATTAGCAAAGCGGGGGTTAGTCAGATTCTCTTGTAGTCTAATAAATAAAATCTGTTTTTCCCTTGTTACTTGTGGATATATAACCAAAGAATATTTTACTCCATTCCTGGATAATTATAATGCCTAAATTTGTGTGGGTTATTTATGTGGTTCTTCTCCCTATCTCCTTCCAATTAAGGAAACAGGAAAGAAATCGAAAAAACACAACCTCCATTGTATTGGAAGAACCTTTACGAAGCTCTAAGCAGAAAAGCAGGGGGAAAAAAAAACTGTACAAAGATAAAGAGACAAAGGGACCCTGGAGATGATAATGACGCATGGACGCATGATGACGAGCAGGTGTAATGATTAAAGCATTAACGGAGGTCACAAAGGAAGTGAAAGGACCGTGTAATACCACATTAGGAAACCATGGGCTTCCCAGAGTGAACTGCTATTTGGGAAAGTGTAGTTAATTGAATTTTATGACACTTTTTATGAAAATTAAAATGCACATCTTTTACTACCCTAATAGTTTTACTGGTACTGTGAGATTTATGTGCAGTGATATACCACAAAGCATATGCAACAGTTCACTAAAGAGCACCGGAGTGGATTACGATGGTTTCCTTTTGTCCTTTGGCAGCTGACAATCAAGATCCTAATTACAGGGTTAGGAGTCAGCTACCAACTCAAAGAACAGAACCAAGTGGCTCCACATAAAACAGAAGCAACTCTAACGTTAAAAACAAAAAGAACGTGTTAAACCAGAGGGCCCTGAAGGGACTGCCTAGGGAAAGCTGGTTATTTTTTGCTGAGCACCAAACGACTGATATTACTCCATTTACTGGCCCACAAAAGAGGCTGGGTCTTCTAAGACCCTTCTGGTTAAACAAGGTTGTCCAATGAAATATGTGCATTGTGAGGTGCTTGGGAGAGGCCTGGTGAATTCAAACCTCCTTATGGGTAGGCTCACTGCGAATGTTAGATTTAAGAGCCCGTTCTTTCCAATACATTGAAGCAGGAAGCCAGGACTGGCCTCACTTTGATAAAACTGTTCCCTTGGCCTGCAACTGGCCTGCTAAACCACAGGAGATTACCAAAAGTCCATGTGATCTGAAAACAGTAATGTCAAGAAAGTGAAACTATACTGTGTTTTTTCAAATGAGGAATTCTAACATACTAAACAAATCAGACCACACATATGTAATATTTCTCTCTGAATTCCTCTAAGCGTAACTTTCTAAGGGAAATCTTCCCCCAGTCATCGAGGTCGATTTAGCCACTCCCTGGTTCTGCCAAGTTACAGCCTTCCATTAGAGCAGAGCTTCTCACACTTTAATATGCATATGAATCAACTGGCATCTTGTTAAATGCAGATTCTGATTTAGTAGGTGTGTAACGGGTGTGGAGGTCTGTGAATTTGCATCCCTAATGAGTGTGCAGGTGCTGATGGTCCTCAGACCACACTATGCAAAATATTAAAGCATTTCTTAAACTGTAATGATCTGTACACATGCCAGCCATTTCCTGTTATCCATGAGCTTCCTGAAGGCAAACAAAAAGGCAGCATGGCAACAGATGCCAGTTATAGATTGTTGACCAGTTTGGATACAGTAAGCATCATACCACCTATATTACCTTTAATTCTCAAAACAACCGAGCAAGAGCCCTGCAAGATCTATAATCATGTCTTCATCTTACAGATGAAGGGGTTGAATCTCAGATACATTAATCCACATGGCCGTGGCCCTACAGGTGCCAGGTGGTAGTCAGCACGCAATTCTATTTGCCTCCAAAGTCTGTTATCTTCGCACTGCACCCACAGACTCCTCATTTATTTCAGTATCCCCAGATCCTAGCAGAGAATTTCATGTTATAGACGGTGCTCAATAGATGTGCTTGGATCTGTGAATATTTTATCTACAGACTCACCTTTGCTTCTATTATCCCCCTTGTGTCAAGTGCTGTCCCTGTTTCTCTCTGTCCAGGTAAGGTCCACCTCACTGCCATAATTTCCATTTAGCCAGCCCACATTTTAGCAATGCATTTTATCCATTCTAGAATTACTTACTGAGTACATATGAAGTACCAAGTACTATTTTAAGCACTTGTGATAGGTCGCAGAACAAAACAGACAATTCCCTGGGTCTTAGGAATTATTCTCCCAATGGAAATGTAAACTCTTTTGGGGACAGGAACCCAATCATTTTATTTTCTCCATTTTTCACAGTGCTTTCCCCATAGCAAATGTACAATTAATAAGAGTCTCTGAATTGGATAATTTACTATGTAAATATATTCCTAATTCCCAGGAGAGTCCTTAGCACAAAGCCTTTCTGTTTTTGCATGAGTGATTCTCAAAAGGTAGAATGATGCTTTCATAGCACTTCTCATTTCCTACTAGCAGTGCTTTAGGGTAGAAGCAAAGGTATTCAAGTCTCTTACACAGTGTTAAGATCGGTTAGAGAGATAGGATTCACTAAAGTTAAATCATAGTAGTTTTTAGCAGAAACAAATTTTCTATCAGGAAGTTAGAAATGAAAGGTGGAAGAGTCAACCTCGTGAAAGTTTAGCTTCACTGTCAAAGACAATCCTTTGTGTTCTTGACACACCGACTTCAGACTACAAAACTGCTATCTTGGAAAAATCACATGCTTATCATTTCATGAATTTTTTTGTCAACGACATCTCAAATGTGCACTATCTTTAAATAGAGGAAACATGTATTTTCCTGGGTTATTCAGAATGTTCTATATTCTACTTCATAAAAAGTGTTACTTTCAAAGTCTGATCATTCACTGAAGGTATACAAAGGTTTTCTCTTTGAAGCCGCAGCCTTTATAAAGTTTTATAGGTGTGCTGGTCACATGTATTACCATGAACCAGTACAGGATATAGGCCTGCTGAAGAGTGACTTAAAAGGAAAATAGGACTAAAGTTGCTCTGTATCAGTTCTTCCTCATCTTTACAATTTGTTCTATTGAGGACATCTGAATATATTAATTCATCTCATGCATCCTTTAAAATATTTGAAATGGACGTAAAGAATGCATGTGAATACTCTCGAATTTGACTATTTTATTCAATATTGAGAGACTGCATGACGTAATTTGTGGATAGCAGACCATGGGTTTTAAGTGAGACAAGCTTGAATTCTTATTCTAATTAACCTGTGAACATGGGCATACATCTTTACCTTTGATACAGCTTTTGTAAAATAGATGTCAGTCTTCTTATAATGGAAGGATGGTATAATGGGAAAAAGAAAATTCAGATAAAATCTCAGCCCACAGTAGATGCTCAATTAGTAGTTATAATCTTGATCATATTAACAATTATGCACCCCTGATTATATTACTTTTTTAATCCATCAAAAAGCATTTATTTAAATACCATTAGTAATTACATTTAGCATTTAGCTAAGTGAGTTACATAGGTATGATCCCTACACCAGTGCAATTTTCATCTTAAAACATATTTGATATAAATAGATATTTGAAAGGAGCTATAAATAAATAGCAATACAAACATGAAAGAAACAAGTAGCTCAGGTCTTTGCCTTGTGTTTCAGGATTAATTCAAAGTTTCCCTTCTCAAAAGAGGAAGACAGCCCATTAATCAGATTTCTTATTCCAAGTACTTCCTTTTTATAAGACTTGGCAGGAAAGGTCTTTGGCTAAAATATTATCTTAAGATTAGTGTGGTGAGACTGAGCTGTAGACTATATTTTAGAAGAACCTTAAACATGAGTAAAAGGAGTTGTAGGATTGAGGATAAAGAAAGTAAGGATATAGTGACAATGGATCACAGATCCTTGGAGCTCGAGGTGTCTTGATGATGAGGTAAACAAAACCTTTGATTTTATAGCAAGAAAACTGAGGCTTACAAATCTGAAGTGACTTGCTCAGGGTCACATCCCGGGATCCAGCTGAAGAGCAGGTTACATAGTGATCATTCTTTGTGAGTTAAGATAAACAAATATGAAGATATTACTAGATATGCCATATGTATCAATGAGAAGGGAAATTGTATCTGAGGAATGCCTAGGGACCTGAGATCACATTTATTTAGCAGGTAGAAAGGGTAGGTAGAGATGTGGAATGTTTTAGGCGATGAGAAGGAAGAATACATTATCTTCCATAAATAACGTTTTTTTTTTTTTTTGAATGGCACTTCTGACAGTAGTTGTGTTGCTGTAAGTTTCTTCCAGAGTACAATTCTTTTGCAGATAAGAATAACGCTTTATTTTCCAATCTATGCCAATTATCAGAGTATTATTCCAAAGAACGTCACAGGATAAGCATAGAAGGATGTGCATTTGGGTTTAGTCATTGTCCTCATACTGCAGGAGGAATTTTGCCTTGAACTAGATTTTTCACAGCATGAATAGTGTGAATGGGAACTTTTCAAACATTCTTAAGATTGCCAACCAGCTGAGGAGGCTGATAATCAAAATGAAAGTTTGTGTTATTTCTTTTAAATCACTATGTCAGAAACATCCAAGATTATATTGAAACTGTTTCATAAATCTAGTTATGTTTTACTTACAAGACTTCTTAGGCAGAACTCCCTTTATTTCATTAAAGTTTTGTGTTATCTGAAAAGCAAAGAACTAAGAAGATGCCCTTAGAGATCATCTAGTCTAACAGTCTTCAAACCCAAATATGTATCAGAATCACCCAGGAGCTCTTAAAGTACAGATTTCTGGGGCCCACTCTGTATTTTCTAACTCAGGAGGTCTTGAATATGCAAAAAGGCATTCCTAACAAATTCATAGGTTATGTTGACACCGCTGGTCCAGCAATGACAATTTGGGAACCAAAGACAGTCCAGCCCTTTCATTTTACTACCTCCTTTTTGATTAATGTAGACAAATTCTAATATTCTTAGAGACTGCTTTTTAAACTTTTTTTTCTTAATACCTCTAACCACCCAAGCAAGTTCTATTTCTGATGCTGTCAATCTAGACTTGGCAAACCTATGATGATTAGGTAGCCTAGGAGGTAGAGAATACTCACTATCCTACTAAACTGATTTTAGACAAATTCATTAAAATACTGAATGAGGGCAATTAGGCCAAATAAGCCTCTTGTAATTAGTATAGTTGAATATACAGATGCTATATTTATCATACTTACTATGGCAAAGGTAAAACAACAAGAATATTCTGAATTCCATCTATGTAACACCAAATGGGCACCTGTCTCTTCTGGAGTTGGTACAAAGGAAACATTTAGAGAATTCTTCAAGGACACTGGTGGACTAAATCAGGGTACACAAGTGCTAGGCTATTATAAAAGAAATAGTATCATCTTCCCCCAGAGAGTTTATGTTATTGCTAGAAAAATACCCCAATATTGCAAAATCTTATTCAAGGTTAGATAAAAAAGATCAAATGAGCAGTGTAGCATTTAATAATGATGTGATTAGTCCTGCAGGTATCAGCTAATTAATGAGAGGAAAGCAAATTGAACAAAAAATAGTTACCTTGAAAAAACTAAAGTCTCAGAATTTGTTAAATCTAATGTAATGTACAATGCCAACTTGAGCAGAATTTGAAAAAAAATAGAATGTAATGTTTTTAAATCCCTCTCCATTGGTATGTGGGATGCACATGCACACACATTCCCTCTGACAAATACACAGATCTTTACTCAGAGCACTTTCTTTCTAGCTACACGAGACTCTAATTCCACATGGATCTTTACCATCAGGAATAAAGAGAGTGAAAAGAATTTATAATAATGGAATAAAACATAATATCTTCCCCTTTCCAGATGTTACAGATGTTATATAATAAATATATTTATATGACATATTATACACATACATGTGTATATACATTATATATATGGTGATTATTATATACATTATATATGGTATTATATAATATATATAAGGTGAGTAATATTTATATTATGTTATGTTATGTTATATTATATTATATTATATTATATTATATTATATTATATTTAAAAGGAAATGTAAAGATGGGCACACACATCAGTTAATTTGTAAATTATGGACTTTGGGTGATTACGATGTGTTAATGGAGGTTCATCAATTGGAACAAATGTACCAACCTGGTGAATAATGTCAGGGGAGGTGATGTATGTGTAAGAATAGGAGGCATATAGGAAATCTCTGTAACTTCCCCTTATTTTTTTGTGAATCTAAACCTGCTCCAAACATATAAAATCTTTAAAAAATCAGGTAACTAATGGAGGCTTTAAAACACTAACCTTCAAATATTGCTTAGCATTTAATATGTGCATGGCATGTGAGAAATCATACCAAAAACAGAAGAAAAGGATATAGAATATACCCAGGGAATAAATATACAAACATAAGCAAACTAAAACCAAAACCAAAAACAAACTCCACACCTGTAAGAGACAGTAAACATTTGGAGACTCAGAAGCCGAAGAAATCACCTACTAACTGAAGACTGCTTTACTCTGGATGAACTTGCTTTGAGATGGGTCATCTCCCTGGACTGAATTTTCTTGGACAGAGTGCAAGTTGAGGAGAACAATCCAAATGAGGACTCCCTCATTGATCAGAGATGAAGGCAAAGAGGGCCTTCAGTGATTCTACTGCTGTGTCTGTACCTATCTATATTAAAGAATGAATGCCCAAGCACAGGAAGGATAAAGCATTTTGCATAGTTATGTCTGTTGAGCAAGATGGTGGAGAACTTTAAATCATAAATGAAAGAATGCAGAAGGCCAAAGAAATGAATGTCAGTAGAACCTACTGATATCAGAAAAGGGAATATTGGGATTGGGGAGGCTGGAATTTCCAGGTGACCTTAAAATCACAAATTATAGATCATATTAAAGATGTCCCACTGGTTTTATACCAATATAGCCTGCAGGGACTGAGCTAAAACCAAAGTCATCATCCTCATACAGCAGTGAATTCCAGAAGACAGGCTGCATTCACAACTCCTACAGCAGACCCTCACACTGCACTCCATAGATTGATTTTAGTTTCATCATTTTTATAACCTTATGTGTTTATCTTTTTCACTTCAACAACACTGAACACGCTTCCAGGTTTTGATTTACAAAATCACTGTCACTGTCAATAATAAGAACATGCCTGACACACCAAAATCGAGTTTAATTACTTCTGCGATGTCTACTGTGGCTGAGAGGAAATGGTATTTCTCGGACACTTTCCTGTTTTTAATTTAGTCAAATGGAACCCTTTCCCTGAATAGGACCTAGGAGAGTGGAGTCATGATTGTTGTCATGGAAGATGGACGCCATAGTTCTAGCAAAACTGTCTTATTCTGAGGGTGTGATGACTCCAGGAAGCCAGATCCCCAATCTGGATTCTTCCTGGTGAGCATTCAGGTGGAAACATGACTGGGGTATTTGATGCAGCATATCATGACCTGAGGAAGTGTCGGAAATGTATCCAGAGGTTTACTTTTACCCAGGACCATTCCCAAAGTCAGTGTTGCCTTGAGCTCCTGGAATCCAGATGAGGCCTTGAAAGCTTTCCAACAGGAGAAGCCAAATATCAAAATATACTCTGTGCCACTGGAGTGAAGAAACCAAGCAAAATGTAATCTTTATTTCCTGCTACATATTCCATCTGTTTCTCTCCCTAAAGGGTCATATGTTATATATTTATAAGAAGTATTCACACCTACGCGAACACAGTTTCCTCTGTCCCCGTCAAATGCAGCCTCCTCCTTGCGTGTGACCCATTTTTTTAAAACATCCTTCTGTATCAGCTCATCCTTTTATGAAACTTGTTTCATTTTGAAATCATTTCAAGTTAAGAAACGCCTTTGTACCTTCCTATCTCACCAAATCCTGGGGAGATTAAGCCTCAGGCTCTACAGGCTATTTTCTGAGAGATGTGAATTTAGATCATTAGGGTCATTAAAATCATACACTCCATAATACCCAGAGCTAACAGATCATCCTTGTACTTTATGCTGCTGTAGAATGCTACCAGAGAAGTAACAATGTCCAACAGCACTGAGCTGCAGAGGAGACCATAATTCCTCCCTATAAAAGAATCCTACACTTTTTAATTGCTATAGTAAATCTCATTAAAGACACAGAATGCTTTGTTCAGGGAAGGAAAAAGGATCACTGGTAAAGGTGCATTTTCCTCACAGTAATATTTTTTGCTTTATGACTAGAATTATTCCTAAATGCAAGCACAACGTTACTTTTATCGTGACCTTTTTCTGGACTCTGCACATTTCCCCTGAGCTTTCTTTCCCTTCTCTACAAATACAAGGGCCCTAGGTCTTTAATAATCTCATAGTGACTTTTCATGATCTGGGCTTCATGCGTTCTCTTGTGTTCCTCCCCCATATGTTTTCCAAAAACATTCAAATACTGCACTGTTAATCTCTGACTTCATTATTTTTGTGTGTGTTTTCTTTCTGCCTCTACAACTATATAAAGAGAACACAGAGATGTAATCAACATAATGAAACATTCAGCACACATTCACTGGTCACCACAATTCTGAATCTTACCTACTCATTTCCCATAACATACGTTGCAAATCTGATTCAAGGAGAAGAACCTTGGTAAATATTTTGCCTGATTTCATTATCAAAGGTTAAATTATTGTCTTTGAGAAACTCAGGCTGTCATAGAAAAATTACAGAAAATCCCCTTCTCTCTTTCATAATTAGCACCTTTTTTATAACAGTACTAGAAGTTAATGACAGTATGCACCTTAGACAGCTCTGAATTGTTAACCCATCTTTTGAAGTGGCAACTGAACAGTTGAGAGGAGGAGCAGGTTTCATGCTGCACAAGGCTTAAAATTCAATATAAGAAACAAGAGTGAGATGAAAATGGAAAAAAAAAAAACTGCAGTGTTAACTGCCAGTCACTACTAACTTCTATAGGAATTTTGCATCTGGGAAATTTCAACAGCATCTACACTGAATTAATCCCTCTTGGAAAGGAACTGTGATTACAAATAAGAATTTGAGTTTGAAGTTAGACAGACCTACATTTATATCTGTCTGTGTAAATTATTTGCCATTTTAGCCCAAAGAAGTTATTTATTTTTAAAAAATTTTTTAAATGTTTTATTTATTTCTAGGAGAGAGAGAGAGAGAGAGACAGCGTGAGCAGGGGAGGGTCAGAGAGAGAGGGAGTCACAGACTGAAACAGGCTCCAGGCTCTGAGCTGGCAGTCAGCACAGAGCCCGACGCGGGGCTCGAACCCACGAACCACGAGATCATGACCTAAGCGAAAGTTGGACGCTTAACCGACTAAGCCACACAGGCGCCCCCCAAAGAAGTTATTTAAATGTCCATATCTAAGTCTTTCTATTTATGAATTGAAAATAATAAGATTTTTTGAAGTTTGAAAAGGCAAGATTCATAAAATGTAAACAATATACATATTATTACAATATGCCTGTTAATTATGTCACTGACATTAAAATATGTTGGTGTGATCTACATAAAAATATTTTGTAGTCCTTATGCACCAGCTAGGTATATCCACAGTAACAGAGCCTATAAACAACTTGCCTGATCCAACCACTTCCTTCCAAATTCAATCACAATTATATTCTCTTAAAATAAAATATTTATTTCACAAAGTCTAAACTACTTTTGATCTTATATTCTTTTAAAATAAAATATCTATTTAGCAAAGTCTAAACTACATTTCATCTGATACACTTTTGTCTTTTTTTAACTTTTAAAATATTTATTTATTTTTGAGAGAGAGAGAGAGAGACAGAGAGAGAGAGACAGTGCAAGTAGGGGAGGGAAAGAGAGAGAGGGAGACATAGAATCTGAAGTAGGCTCCAGGCTCTGAACTGTCAGCACAGAGCCTGACATAGAGCTAGAACTCACAAACCATGAGATCATGACCTGAGCCAAAGTCGGTCACTTTACTTACTGAGCCACTCAGGTGCCCTAGATACATCTTCTTTAAAAACCTACTCATGACAGTCTCTTCAACAACAAATGGTACTGGGAAAATTGGACAGCTACATACAAAAGTATGAAAATGAACCACTTTCTTAGACCATCCATAAAAATAAATTTGAAATGGATGAAAAATATAAATGTGAGACAGGAAACCGTCAAAATCATAGTAAACACAGGAAGTAGCTGTTTTGACCTCAGCCATAGCAACTTCTTACTAGACACATCTCTGGAGGCAAGGGAAACAAAACCCAAAAATGAACTATTGGGACCTCATCAAGATAAAAAGTTTCTGTGCAGCAAAGAATATGATCAACAAAACTAAAAGGCAACCTATGGAACAGCAGAATATATTTGCAGATGACATATCTGATAAAGGGTTAGCTTCTAAAATATGTAAGGAACTTATAAAAGTCAACACTCAAAACCCAAATAATCCAGTTAAAAAATGGGCAGAAGACATGGATATTTTTCCAAAAAAGACATACAGAAAGCTAATGGACATATGAAAAGATGCTTAACATCACTCATCATCAGGGAAATATAAATTAAATCTACAATGAGACGTCACCTCACACCAATCAGAATGGCTCAAATTAACAACAAAGGAAACAACAGGTGTTGGTGAGGATGTGGAGAAAGGGGAACTGTCTTACATTTTTTTTGTGGGAATGCAAAGTGGTACAGCTACTCTGAAAAACAGTTAAAAATAGAACTACCCTATACTCTAGCAATTGCACTACTAGGTATTTACACAAAGGATACAAAAATGCTGATTTGAAGGGATACATGCATCCTGATATTTATAGCAGCATTATCAATAAGAGCCAAATTATGGAAAGAGCCCAAATGTTGAGTGATTGATGAATAGATAAAGAAGGTGTGTTATATATACACAATGGAATATTACTCAGCCACAAAAAAAAAAAAAAAAGAAATCTTGCCATTTGCAACAATGTGGATGGAACTAAAGAGTATTATGCTAAGCGAAGGAGTCAGAGGAGGTCAAATGCCATAGATTTCACTCATATGTAGAATTTAAGAAACAAAACAGATAAACATAGTAAGGGGAGAGCAAACCAAAAAACAGATTCTTAACTATGGAGAACAAACTGAGGGTTGCTGGAGGGGAGGTGAGTAGGGACATGCATTAAATAAATGCTGGGTATCAAGGAGTACATGTATTGTGATGAGCACTGGGTGTTGTATGTAAATAATGAATCACTAAATTCTACATCTTAAACTGATATTACCTTACATGTTAACTAACTGGAATTTAAATAGAAATTTGGAGACTGAAAAAAATGTAAAAAAAATCCATGATAATCTAATTCTATAAAGTTATAGAATTATTTAACATTTTACTGTATTCGCATATCTTCTTGATTAACAAATGGATACTAAATTATTTATTATTGATACTTATTTAGTACTAAACAGGATTTGAAGAATTCAAAATGATTAACCTTCATTTTGTTCAAAGGGTTTTCAGGGCATCAGTTCTGGGGAAGTAAAAGCCATTAAAAAAAGTAAATCTAAACCTCAAGTTTCAAAAATTCATACTTGAGATTTAGACAGTCTCCCAACCCTATCCTGGACCCTGCATGTGCTGTGCTGACCTAGCTGGAAAGAAAAGTGACAAACCTGAGCACAATACACTCACAAAGACAGAGAAAATTATTCAGGCACAGACTAGGGTCATAGAGATCTCTTAAATATCATTGAGTGGAAGCTGAAATCACTGTAATCTCTAAAGGACAGTTAACCAATGTGACTGGCAGAAACTTCTTTCAATGGAGCCCTAGTCTAGTTGGCCTCTGGTGGGATATGATAGTATTACCCCAGTAATGCAAGCATCAAAGGCCACTAGATATTTATATAAGCCCAGCACTGATGAGCAATGACATCAGAGCCAAACGAAGGTCTACCCAGTCAGAACATTAAGTGCACCAGAAAAATTACAGAACACCAGCAGCAGGAAAAATTCACCTGGGCCTTTCTTCATGACTTCTGTCGTCAAACTGACACCATTTATAAAGAGTAAAGAAGTATTCAGAGTCATGGATCATTTACTTGCTGAACAATATAGGGTACTAATCTGGACCAATCAAATACAGCAATGCTCTATACCACTGTTTTCGGGGGTTTTCTCCCCACTTGACTTTTCTTATACAGATAAACCTTAAAAATGTCATTTAACTGCTCAATTGTAATATGAAAAGACCAATGTGTTTTATGTATTTACTTTTATGATGTCTATTACCAACAAGAACAAAGATACATTTATATGAAATAGAAGACAATATTTCTATTATGAAGTGCATTTCTCTATCATATATGATGCTTTCCTTTTTGTTTTTTACTGCATTTTATGATCAGCATGAACAATTTTTTAACTCTTTATGGTTCAGTCTAAGATATGTCTGACCCTGCTTCCCCATAGATAATTTTTCTATGATATTATCTTTAAATACTGGTATGGATTGCTTTAAACAACTTAAAAGCTACCATTTAGAGATGCTTGAATGATCTAAGGTTAGTAAGATTCATCATACAGTGAGGATCTGGTTGTGGATGGAGCTAATTGTTAAATTTTATTCATCCCTAAATGGTACTGGCAACAAATGAGCTCACAGCTTAATACTACTGGCAGCTCTAAATGGGACAGAAATAATATGACTTTGATCCAGCTATTTTTATATGTGTTATGATTCACTTCCAGTACTTTTGATATTGATGTTCACATACTGGATATTGGATTCTCTTGTCAAACAACAAAAAAAAGTGAGAAACAATGCTGAAGGTATTTTTAAATGTCATGGTAACAAGTCACAGTCAAACCTTGTTTCAGTGGACATTTCTAATTCTCATACAAAAGACACGATAAATTCTTATCAGAAAGATTTTCTTCTGGCAAATTTAGAATTCTGAAAATAGTCTTTTAATGGCAGGGACCATACCCTACTAGCACCAAAATAATAGCAGTATGATGTATTATTCCCTTATGGTAACAGACATCATTGAGGCTGAAGTGTAATTTGGTGCACAATTCTGTACTAATGTAATGTGACAATGTTATTATGTTCACTATTTTCCATGTGATCATAGCCATATTCATCTTCCCCAACCTGACATTAAATTAGCTAATACAGTTATAGTCTATTCTGTGACACAGGGTGAAAGCAGAGAAAGGATTATTGTATAGCATAAGAGTTTGATGGTGGTGTATGTATGTGTGTGTGTGTATTTGTGCATGTGTGCACAAGCATGAATAGGTGATATATTGAGTTTGTATAGTGACTGAAAGCAAACTCTTAGCAGAGACCTAGCCCAAAGCAAGCACTCAGTAAGTGGTAACAAGGAAGAAAAAGTTGACAGAAAGCTACAATATATGGTATGTTAGAAAAATGGTTACTCTTAAGATTTCAGAAGAGGGAAAAGCCAAGACTCAGCTCAGAGGGCTAGAGATGTTTTGATGAGATGAAACAGTTACGAAGAGATTGAAAATGAAATTATATTTCTGCAAGCAGATATAGGAATTCATTCCAGGTGGAATAGAACATTCCCCAGGAGGATAAATTAGCATAAGCAGTGGTGAGGAAATTGGGAGAGTGTAATGTTGTTCAGAAAGCCATAAGTAAGTTAATTGGCAGTAACATGCCATATGGACAAGGTTCTGCAATAGATAAGGATGAAAATGAAAGCTAGGGTCAGACCACAGAGGTCCATGAATTCCAATTCCAAACTGATGAATTTGGAGAGTATTGTTAACTACTGAGTATGTACTAGAAATCCTCATACAAGATTCATGCATCTAGTCAACACAGATGTAGTAAGTTACCACTGTTACCAATTATATGCATTATAATGTACAAACCACTGGGCTTATGAGT
>NW_027551558.1:16126673-16187043 GCF_008692635.1 Crocuta crocuta
GGTTTAAGATTAAAAAAAAAAAAAAAAAAGGAATATTTCCTGGGAGAGGCATGTGGTCTTACAATATAATCTTAACAGGGAGATAAGACCAAACCTAAATAATGTAAGGTCAGAAAGTGATGACTGATAAAATTGCATCAAGAAAGTTCTACAGCAGTCAGAGGAGGAAAAATATTGCCTCTGATTAGGAGAATCAGGAAGAGCTAGAGGTATTAAACTACAGAGAATAGGAAGAAAGAACAAAATTAATAAGAAAGCATGGGGTGGATTGGAGGAGAAAGGGATAATAAATGTGAAAACTTAACCAGAAAATTACTACAAAAAGCCAAAATATATAGTATTGATATGGAAGAATCGAGTTGGGTACAGTACACTACACTACCCTACACACATACACACAGCAATTGCTTTTCTCAATGAGTAGGTCATTTACATGGCAATTTTCCAGGGAAAAAAAGGTTTCACAAACATTTTTCTTTAAAAGTAGCCTTTGGCATCATTTTGCAT
Organism: Crocuta crocuta; assembly: GCF_008692635.1. Taxonomy (NCBI): domain Eukaryota; kingdom Metazoa; phylum Chordata; class Mammalia; order Carnivora; family Hyaenidae; genus Crocuta; species Crocuta crocuta. The sequence continues at coordinate 16,127,181 of NW_027551558.1, forward strand.
AAGTGCCTTTTTTTTGGAAAGATTTCTTTACGTTCATTAATTAGTACAATTTACCCAAGATTATACTTACAAGCTAAAAAGTATTCCCATCTTTCCATTTTTAATTATATCTCCAGGCTAACATAAATAAAATTTTCTAGTTACTCTAACCCATTCTATGAAATTTATCAGAGAGATGATATTCAGAAGGTCTATTTTGGAGATAGTGTGTCTTATTTGCAATGTGCTGTATTCTTTCTCCTTTTTTAAAAGCTTTCTTTTTATTTTCCATTTTTGTTTGTTTTTCTATGGAGTTGAAGGAATGCTGTCATGGAACTTATGGATAAATACCTAAACTACAGATAGAAATTTCTTTAAGAAATAAAATGTCCTAAATAGCTTTATTTTAAAAAAAGTCAAATTCCATACAGAAAAGGATTTTGTTAAAATCCCAGGAATCACATTAATTCTGTGTGTAACTCATAAAAAAATAGGGAGATGCAGAAATAATGTTTATTCTGATGAATGTAACAATGGAAGAAAATACGGCATGCTACTCTTATTGCCCTATCTATTGCATGTGTTCAAGGTACTAAAAAAAAAAAAATACAGAAGGCCCAAAATGAAGTCATTTATGCAAAACCCCACAAACTAAGACTCAATTTAATTACAGTTTTAACTGTCCCAGAAACAATCTTAATCCAGTCAATCAGGACTATTCGGATTATCAATAGTTAGGTAATCTGCCTCATAGACCCTGTCATTACCTAAAGAAAAGTAATTTTTCAATAAGCAACATGCTTTTTTTTTCCTGCCAGTATTACTTGCCTGTCCCTGGTCCCTTCTGCCTATAATTCTTTCATTTTGTACAGATCCTTGGATGCCTTTTCATCTTCTAGATTGGATGCTGCCCAGTTTGAATCTATTTGTCCTTAAATAAACTCTTAAAAATTTTTACGATGGTTCAGTTTGCCTTTTAACAAAGGTGACAGTGACTGGTGTTCCATTTACAAATTAAAGTTGATATGAAAATAAGATTTGCTTTTAAATGTTGATTTATACCTACAGATCCTCACCACCAAAACTCTATGCACAAACCAGGAAAGTATTTTGCATTTCCAAAAAAACCCATTAAGAGGCAATGATTTAATCAAAATGTATGTATTCTGAGAGCCTTCCAAAGTAATTTTAATGCTGATGTGCAAGAGGCATATCAGGAGACACATTTATTGAATGACATTTACCTTATTTACAAGAAAATAACAAATAGCCTTATCATTATCATCACCACTACTATCGCTCAAGAGCAGCATTCAAATAATTTTCAGTAAAATGATGTGAAGACAGCATGATACTTAGGGTAGGAATTTCATGTTCTGTTAGGAAATGTCTAGCAAATACATACAGAGAATTATATTCTTCAAATTTAACTGGTATATGAGAATATACAATCTGACACAACCAAATGGCAACTATTTTGTAAAACATGGAAACTAGATTAAGTTTGGCAGAGAAAGTTCTTTAGCAAAATGAAAAACATTTTTATGCAATAAAAGCTCTCTCAGCTACCACATGTAGTCATACATCTGTCAGAATCCTATTGAGGATTAAAGATTTACCATAATAAAATCATAACAAACTATCAGTCTTCTGGTTGTCCTTGAAAATAAATTTATGTTAGCTTCTGTGGGGTAGGAGCAAAGGCAGGAAGTTATAATTCTGGATACATATGTACATATATTTATTAAAAGCATATAAAAGTTTTGTATTTGCTTTGTTTTAGGTATATATAAGTACTTAGTTATTTATTGAGTCTTCATTTAAAGTCATTTATAGAAATCCAAATATGGGTTTTTTTCTGTGTGTGCAAATATATGATGGATACCTGTGCATTGCTTCAAGTTTGCTGTACTTCTATGGAAGATATCTCTGGTAGGATGGAGACAAAATATTTCCCTATCTATGGTGGTGTGGTATTTACAGTGTCAGTACTCTTCCAAGGACTATTTTACTTTGTAATAATTGTTCATTATTCCTGTATTCAATTTCTCAATAGAAAATCTGAAGAGAGCTGGCAGTACCATATCAATAATATCAGTTCAAAGGAATATTTTAGGTTGACCTATCTTCAATAGTGAAATACACATATGTACTTACAGAAATAGAGTCTCAAATGGAGAAGGATCAAAGTGAAAAACCTCTAGTCTTTAAATCCATGCTCAAGCCCAGCCTTTGCCTAGAAGCCCAAACCTTCAATCATCGCATTCCCTCATCCCATCATCCTAGAGCTTTTTCATTTATAATATAAATCATTCATTCTATTTTACAAGCAGGGGGCTTTGCCAGAAAAGTTTTCTCAGTATAGTGAAATTTATTGTTTTGTAGAAAATGCTTTTATTATTTTGATGAAGTGCTGTAAAGCACAATCCCTTTGAAAATTAAGAAACAGGATGTCATCCTATATACCAGTTAATTCAGACACTGCAAAATTCTCACTGCAATCATACAGATTAGTTACTAGCAGATAGATATTCCGTGATATAATGTGAATGCTGTGTTTCTTAGTCATGCTGTAACAACACAATTGTGTGACTATAGGGAAAAAAAAATCCACAGGTGCTTAAAATATAAGAGAGAGTGCCTAAAGAACAACAATTAAACATACTGTTTTTAAAATAAAAGGTGGATATTGGCTTAAGAAAGATATAGAAAGAGAAACATAATGAGATGTGTCACCTTTCATGAAAATTACAGCCCTCAACCTATAATCTTCTGCAATTAAAGATTATTTAATATAAAGCAGTAAGGAGTCTTTTTCAAAAACTAGAGGAGGGTTGTCATGTAGGAAATAAAAAAAAAAGATTTTCAACAAGGTGACCATTAGCAATTAACAAATTACAGTAAAAAGTTGCAAACCAAAGGCTCACCATCATCACAGCACTTAGCTAAAGGCATCGTGATTAATACTTTAGTATTAATACTTTCTATAAAACCAACTGCTTCTCGTTATGACATTTTAACTTATTGATAATATATATAAAGACGCACAGTAACTGGAAGCAATGATGACCATCCGAGTCCATACTCAGAGGGGTACTTACGGTCATTGCAGAGCGGCCCACTGAAGGAAGTCATACTACAGTCACAGCTGAAGCCATCCCATTGCTGCAGGCACACACCTTGATTGGAACAGGAATCCTCTTGGCAGGTTGTGCTGGGTCCTGCAAAAATAATCCAAAAGAAACTTGGGTTCTTTAAAAAAATCCACAAGTGTTTTATACATGAGCTAGGTCACATATAGTAGTTGCCAACACCTCAAATTACATGACCAAACCAGTTTTGAAAGTTCTAGTTCACACACCTGAATTAGGAACAGAGAAGCTGTAATAGGAAGGTTTTCTGAAGTTTCAAATATAGAACAAAATACATTATAATAGTAAACTAAACCAACAAATAGTAAAAGCAAGCACATAGCTTCTAGTATGATCATGATAGCAAGTAATCTCATTCCATCATCAGTAATTCTCTATCACCATTTGTATTTTAGGAAAATGCATGGATCTCCTTAACTTCTGACCAATGAATAGAGACACCATGAGAAATGGAGATTAGAGCTTTATGAAATTGAGATAAAGGTTGGCAAAATAACTGAAGAGAGTTATGCAAAAATGCCCTAGAAGCTTCCAGAAGTTTCCCTGCACAAGCTATGGATAAAGTTATGGTTGTTGGGTGTTTTGGATAGGTATGTTGGCAAGTATCAATTCACATGCTTTAACAATTTCATGCAGTTAAACATAAAATGAAAAGAGTCTGTAGAAATGACATGCCCCCATTTAACATACAAGTAAAAAGAATTCTAGTCTATTTCTAAAGAATCATAACTAGAACACTGGAAAACAAAGAACTAAAAAAAGATGATCAAAGCACTAGAGGCAATCACTATACAAACATATTCAAGACTGAAAGCCTTTATGCAGACTATGCTACAAGATGAGGCTTCTTGCACAATGTTCAAGAAGTGGAGAGAGTAAATCTAAACCCAAACAATAGTTACTGAAAGATGTAAAGAAAATGTCACTTTGGGGTTTCCACTGTGTATTATGGGGTTTCAGTCTTGTTTTTTACACACAGGGCTATCTACCTTGCAAGTCAGCTTTCATCAATGCAACTTTGTCAGCAAAATAAAAAAAAAAAAAGCAAAATATATTAAATGTTAGTAAGCAATACCAAAATGGGGCAAACACAGAATGTTCAGATTCAAAAAGCATGCTGCTTTAAAAGGGGAGAAAAAGTGCTATGTAGAGCAAACAAATTAATACTAACAGCCATAAATCTTAAGAGAAGCCAAAAATGAGAAAGCAGTAATTTATTAGAATTTTACTATATATGTATACATAATGGTTAATTGAGCCAATGACATGTAATGAAAGAAATTAAAATAGCTTCTGTATCTTTTTCCTCTCTTGGATAGATATGAATGCATTACCAAAGGAATTGCATTGCTTATTTGGAACATGTGGCATCATTTGTCATGCGCAGATACAGTGTAGACTATGGTCATTAGTAGATCAATGATCCCTTTTCATTTATTTTTCCCCTCTTTTTATCTTGCAGTTGCAATTAAGGCTTAAGACTGTAATGCCAGACATTCAATGCCAACAGCGGCCTTCAGAGTGACACCAAACTATCAAAATGTAATAATATATATATTATTCGGTGGCTGAGAGAACTAAGGGATGGAAGAAGCAAACAGCAATCTAATTCTTCTTACAAAAAATTCCTTTACAAGATTTCAATGTTCTTATCAGGCTGAACATATACTACTTAAGTATTTCAGAGTTATGTCAGTATTTTCTCTACCTTCATAATTCCCTTCAACTCTTCTAAACTGCCCTGGAAATCTTTATTACAACAGAACCCCACTTATAAGTACTATCTTAGTGAATGGTAAAAATGGAATGCAGTCAGTCTAAACAGCTTTAGAGAAGAAAACTAAAGATGTTTTCTAGTAAACACGATGTTTGAGGTTTTATGAAAATATAAAAATGATACCAGCCCCATTAGACTCTATTAATGCTGAAAGCCTTTGAGGTAACTGCTTTAGTGAATAAATGAGAATTACCTGTAATTAGCCTTTGTGTAAATTAACGTTTTCTTGAAATGTCTTTTTAAACATGCTCGTTACAATAGTATTTCTATTATAATTTTCTCAGTATTCTTCAGAGAAAGTTATTGAATTTAGCTTAACCCATATGAGTTTTCGCAAATTAAGAAACCATAACATTGTAAGAACTAATTATATAACAATAGGTATACCAATAGCAATAATAATAATGGGTAATAATAATAATAATAATAATAATAATTTCTCAGGCCTAGAAACCCTAAGTAGATGTAATAGTTTTTATCACCAGTTCATCAAAGAACTAAGAACCACTAAATTGCTTAGTTTTTGTTGTTCTTCCAATCTGTAAGAGGTAAGTGGTCTAGTGATCTTTATCCCATGCAATAAAGAGACTGAAAATAATTATTGTTTGTTTAAAACAAACAGGGACACCTGGGTGGCTCAATCAGTTGAGTGTCTAACTTCAGCTCAGGTCAGGATCTGTGGTTCATGAGTTTGAGCCCCACGTCAGGCTCACTGCTCCCAGCACAGAGCCTGCTTTGGATCCTCTGTCCCCCGACTCTCTGTCCCTGCCCTGCTTGTGCACTCTTCTCTCTCTCTCTTTCAAAAATAAACATTAGGAAACACACACACACACATACACAAACACACACACACACACACACACACACACACACACTAACTCTTAAAAGCAATCCTCCTTGGCACATTCCCTCCTGGGATAAGCCTGGGAGCAGAGAGTGGTGCCCGCCCAGTGTGGGTCAGGGGCTGTTTTATCAATACGTAGCTGCTCCCTTACTTGCCCAAAACAAGGTAAGAGCAGCAATAGCAACTGATGAAGAGCCAAATTACTGTGTTCACTTTTGCTCCTGTAAAAATCATCAGAAATACAATCGCAAAATAATACTAAATTCTAAAAATGTTAAAACTACACTCCTAAAACCTAATCTGCCCATTTGTGGAGCGGCAACTCAGAGTGGCTGCCAACCTTTTATATGCGCAGAAAGACATGCTTTATTATTATTATTTTTCATTATCACAACAGTCTTTTTATATTCAGGTCTTATAGGAGAATGCATGCCTCAGTCTGACAAGACACATTTTTCAAAATAGTCACCTTCCAGAACAATATTTAAACATGGACAGGCATTTACACAAGACAAAGCCCTGAATTTATTTTCCCTTTAGTTATGTATTGTTCCTTTTATTTTATCACTGAATAAAATTGAGAACAAGCCACAAGGATATGTGTACTAAGTGGTTAAGTAAAAGGATATGGCTGAAAAGGAAAAGAAGTGAAGGTAAGACTAACATCTCTGGAAACCAAAGAAACAAGAGAGGAAAGTGTTTTGATGCCTGGACTTTCAAGTACGGCAAACTTGGGTTCAAAGCTTGTAAGAGCCGTGTCACCTTAAGAAGGTCATCTCAAATCTCTGAGGCTCAATTTACTCATCTTAAAAATGTCAGCACTACCTAATTTACAGAGTTTTAAGGATACAATGAAATAGCATATGCAATCTGATTGTCACTAGTGCTAAGTCAATGGTAGCTTTAATAATTAAGTATTTCTGTGGCTTATAACAGTTCTGGGGCTGAATTCAGATACTATGCAAAGAGTGTCTGAATTAAAATTGTTTTCACTGTCTTTATGTACAAAAGTTAATTTGACTTAGTATTAACTGAGACTGATTCTTGGTGGATTACCAGTCTCTATTTTCTCTTAGGTAGGTAGGAAAATGCCACCCTAGCAGTAGTTTTCAAAGTTTGGCCTTCGGAACAACAGAATCAGCATCATTTTAGCAACATGTTAGAAACGTAAATTCTAGGATCCTGATGAATCAGCAACCTTGGGGATAGTGTTCTGGAATTTGGATTTTAACAACTCTCCAGATGATTCTGATACTGGCTAAAGTTTGAGAAACATTCATCTAAAGGGGACTTGCAAAAGGCAAGCTTCCTCTCCCAGCTAGTGTGTTATGTAAATAAAAGCAGCTATTACCCAAAGAAATTAGTTAAAAATGGAAAGCAGCAAATGGTTATTAGGAAAGACCAAGAACTTTTTATATGAAAGGGGCTTAGAGATTTGTGGGTCTTGTTGGGTAGGAATGATGGAAAATCTTGAAAGGTATTTGGTCATTGACAAATTCATACCATTTCTATTATTATGAACATTCAGTGATTCCAGTGTGATTTGGATTGAAATCCATAAGACAACTATCTTTAGAAAGATAATACATCGGGGCGCCTGGGTGGCTTAGTCGGTTAAGCGTCCGACTTTCGCTTAGGCCATGATCTTGCGGTTCGTGGGTTCGAGCCCCGTGTCGGGCTCTGTGCTGACTGCCAGCTCGGAGCCTGGAGCCTGTTTCAGTCTGTGACTCCCTCTCTCTCTGACCCTCCCCTGCTCACGCTGTCTCTCTCTCTCTCTCTCTCTCTCTCTCCTAGAAATAAATAAAAACATTAAAAAAAAATTAAAGAAAAAAAAAGAAAGATAATTCATCAAGCATCAAGCATCTAGAATTTGATCACTATTCCTAAAAAATATGAGTATCTCACCAATTACACGTATGACAGGTTTATCTAAGATTATTCCTAGGAACTTGAGAGGATAGAAATAATCATAAGTTAAAATTTCTTTTTTTTTAAAAATATGCCTTTATTTTATTTTGAGAGACAGAGACAGAGAGCAGCAGGGAAGGAGAGAGACACAGAATCTGAAGCAGGCTCCAGGCTCTGAGCTGTCAGCACAGAGCTTGATGCGGGGCTCGAACCCACTGACTATGAGGTAATAACCTGAGCCAAAGTTGGACACTTAACTGACTGAGCCACCCGGGTGCCCCTAAAAGTTCTTAATCTTGGTGTTGGAATGAAAAATCAGGGATGTGTCAAGGTAGAAAGGCAAGGACACGGTAACATTCTAAGAATAAAGAAAAAGGGATAGAAGGAGGGTAAGAATTATTAAAACTCAGATATTAAACATCCTAAATAAGGTAAGGAAAGAACCAATGTCATAATTTACTAAATGATTTCAAATGTTCCAATAGTACTTTGTTACGCAAGAGAATATATATATATATATAACCACCTTACCAAGTTGCTTATTAGATTATATTAAAAAAATAAAACCAAATATCATTTTTGCAAATATCTTTTCTCAGTCCACCTGTCCTCGCATTAGTTTTCCCTTATACTCGCCCACTCATTTCATGTATGTGCCAGGCATAGGGGGTTATATGTGTGTGCTTGGTTTTCTATCTTGTGGGTGTGTAGCTGTGGATATGTCTGTCTGCTTCCAACATCTCTCTGTAGGTGAGAAGTCACTTACCAAGCAAATTGCAGAAAGGTCTATTTTTGAAAAAAGTATTTTCAGGTGTTTGTAGTACTTATTTTTTTAATGGATTTATTCTCATTGATTATATCACCTCCAAGAATCAAAGTTATGACCACATACTTGTATCCACCCACTAGAAAGAATTTATTCACTTAACAATCTTGTTGCCTTTGGTAAACGGAGAAAAGTTTCCCTTTGTTTTACAAGACCGTGTTATACCAAAGTTTGAAATAAAGAAAATAAATATAGCAGTAATATTAACAGAAATTTCAGTGAAGGCTTCCATTAAATAACATTATCTTCCAGAAAGATTAAAACACAGTTTGAATTTCACCTGACTTTTCAGGAAAATACATACTGCAGAGAGAATAAAATGTATTAAAAAATGTACTTAGGTAATTGCTAAATCTAATAGCATTATTTTGACTGAGAAGAGATGATTCATAATCTGGGGGACAGGAATTCACATGTCTTTCTTTGCATCTCCCATATGAAATTTCCTTATGAATCTAAAATTTTCAAAATAGCCCAAACTGTTTTCAACATTAAAGGAGAAGCAGCAATACATTCAGAGCCCCCAAATTCAGGATAATGTGATTAAATTACATTTATGGAAGGAGAATTGGCTCAAATAATCTGAGGTGTTGAAATGAAAATTATCTAAAATGAAAGTAGCGATCAAAAAGTACTCCCACAGATCTTTGTCTTATAGAGAGCACAGAAAAACAGAAAGATACTTGAGCACATTTTTCAAGTATGGGATATTAGTCCTGGGTAATAAAAGAAAGCCATTTTTGCTAAAACAAACTGATGATATACAGGAAAAAAACTCTTGCTGCCAGGTAGTTACAAATCAAAAAGTGATTTGACAAGGGATATCTAAACTTTATACTCTTGCTGTAGCCTGCTTAATGTAGATTTGAAAAAAACAGTCTCAATGATTGACACTTGCTGGAGTAAATATATATTTTTAAGTCTAAACATGGTAACTATTTAATGTCTTAAAGCAGGCATTGCAGAAATGATTAACCCACTAATTAGGCAAATTCTAGAGTGTACACAGAAGCAGAAAATAACAAGATCCATGCACAGAGCTTCCGTCTTACATAAGGCACTAATGTAGGTTTGTAAACAGTCCAGAAAATTTAGGATTTATGGGCTGAAAAATGAAAAACACAAAAAAGAACTTCTAAGCCCAAGTGGGGCGGGGTTTGAACAGTTGGCAGAAATAAATTTTGCTGCCTAGAGATTTGTTCTTATTTATGGGTGGAATTAGAATTACTGAGAGTTTGATAACAAAGATCTAGTACCTTCACATCCTCTCTCAATCTGTCCATTGCAGAAAAGAGCGTCTGAGATGAGGTCTGGAAGTCGTCCATTTAAATCAACTGACGCCAGGCAGCCCTGAAAGCCCTCCTTGGCATGGACGAGTTTCGGCAAAGATTTGTATGTTTCTTTAGCCACTCCTCCTATATATAAGTCACCTGTGGGAAAAATCAAAGTTTTGGTCACAAAAGTAACTTGTCATTGCTTTAAATGTATAGTAGAACTGGAAAACAATAGTTTGGTTTATTTTTCATTAAATTAATAAAAAAGCCAATTATAACCAGGTATTTTCCTAATAGTATATACAACAATAGAAGTGCTTGAGCAACATACCAGCAGTCAAAGACAGTTTTCCACAGAGAACTGAATGAGCTCTATACAGGCTGGCCAAGTGGAAGGAATATGGGCCTTGGAGTTGCATATTCTTGCACTAAAATCCAAGCCTGGTTATTTACTAAATCTGCAACTTTTATCTTTTTGTTTTTTTTTTTTTTTTTAGTTTCTCTGATCATTAGAAACTTCACTTCTAAAACAGAAATGATAAAATCTGTTCTAAAGGTTTTTGTGAGAATTAACTGAGATGAAATATAGAAAGTATCCACCAGAGTGAAAATATGAAGTAGATACTCAGTGATCCTTCTGCACAGAGAACTCTGGGTCTTTTTTTTTTTTAATACATATATTTTTTAATTTATTTCTAGGAGAGAGAGAGAGAGAGACAGCGTGAGCAGGGGAGGGTCAGAGAGAGAGGGAGTCACAGACTGAAACAGGCTCCAGGCTCTGAGCTGGCAGTCAGCACAGAGCCCGACGCGGGGCTCGAACCCACGAACCGCGAGATCATGACCCAAGCGAAAGTCGGACGCTTAACCGACTAAGCCACCCAGGCGCCCCAAACTCTGAGTCTTTGAGTTAATCAGAAGTTCAATAAATTCTCTCCAGGGTCCACAATCACCTTCTCTACTCGACTTGCCCCTTATCTTTGCTAACTGACTCCCATAATAGTCTGCTTATATCCTTTTTCAGGTATTTTTTATTTAGGTGACATTATATCACTTTGAATTCTTTATGCTGCTCTGGGATCCATTGACAAGTTATCAATTATTTCTTTCTAATTTTATTGAAGTTTCTGATGGAACACTTTGCTCTGCTATGTCATTTCATGTCTCTAGGTTTGAGATTTCGCCACTTCCTGGGCCACTACGTAAAAGGACAGATTGCAATCTATGTATGATTGCTTCATTTCCTATCAAAGATTATCCACCATATCTGTATGGCATTGAGTAGAAGTAATTCACTGACTTTAGTAAACAGTCAATGCAGAAGACAAGGAGTGTGACCCCAAAATTCTGTGACAAATGTTCCTGTTTTAACGTTCTACTAACATACTCTGTTGAGCTATTTATTTTTTCTGATTTTTCATTGTCAGTTGGATTTTCTCTATCATGTTAGCCAAACTTTCATGCCATCTGATACCTTTTCCCCAGTGTAACACAAAACTCCTACATTCCTAATGTTTATCTAGGTCCCTCTGTGTTGTCATAGTGGGACTTGGGATAAAGGAGAACTGATACTCATGTGGATACTCATGCTGTTTGATGGGTCATGAGTAATAAAGTCCTTGTTCTCTGACCCAGAAATCTTCTGTCTTCTGCCAGCACCCACGAAACAGTAATAAGTTAACCTACTAGTTATACATAGGCTGAAATCAAACCATGGATATGAGCCCTTAATAGTATTGATGAGTGAGTTGAGCTTGCTTAAAGTTATTTTGCCATAAATGCTGAGGACTTAGGTCCCTGATAGCTATAAGCTCTAAGTACTACACTAAGATGCCACTGATCCTGGATGATATGTATTGGAGATACTGGATGTGTTCACTTCCTCCACCTTTTGAATAAAATAAAACATCTGTTGACTACTAACCATATTCTTAATATTAAAGGATAGTATGGTTTTCATCTCAGGTGGGTACAATTTTTGAAAAGGCTTATTTTTTTTCTCCATATTTCCTTTTTCTCCAGTCTTTGCTCTCACTTAAATTTAAAGTCATTGTGTTTTAGTTATCTCAGAGAAAGGATAAGAATCAGAAACCAAAGATATCAAATCATCTTCCTGCATTTCTGCAAATTACCTTATGTATAAGTCAAGACTCTTAAAAGAGTGAAATAGACAGAATATATAGCCAACTACAAGAGAAGAATAAAGCTTTCCTACCACACATGTAAGCAGACAGGAGAGAAAACTGGAGGAGAAGAAATATGGACACAGTCATTGAATAGCAAAAGAGGACATAGTGCTCTAATTTGAGGGCTGAGCCCCAGGGAGGTAAAAACCTCAGGTAAGTTTATAGAATTATATTGACTTGTGTGCAGTTCCTCAAGAGACCCAGAAAATTACAAGAGTGATTCTTAGGGGAAAAAATAACTGCATGGTAGATGTAGACATGCTAAGAACTGAGGCAGTCTCACAGAACTTCCCATATTCCAACCGTGGTATTGGAGCAACACAGCAATTCCCAGAGTTTCACAGAAATAAACAGAAAAAGACTGAACTTAATGGGTCATGCACACAAGAATGAAGATGCCGGCAATTCGGTGCGCACCCAAACTATGAATATAGACACTCAAGACCAGCTCCTGTATAATCTCTATCTCCCAAAAGATTGGTACAGTGGAAATCCCCCACCCACATAATTTAGACACAATCTCATGGAAATAAGGGGGAAATTGCCTGAAACTACATTTTCACTAACTCAAAGGATCAGAACTCAAACTGGGAACCAAGGTGAGTTACAGAAAGAGTTACCTTTGGTGCACATCTGAGATTCTGAGCAGAGATTTATACTCTTACATGTCAAATATCAATGCAAGAAAACGGTCCCTATGTTCATTTGTTGAACTAAATTTGTTAGAAAATTTCAGCCCTCCTCCAGTCCTATTGAATGTAGTGTTCAAGAACAGAGGGAATAGTTAGAGAAAGAATTCTTAGCATTGCTGCAGGCCTTTCGGAGGTACAATTTACACTGAAAGTTATGTATAAGACACTATATGTTTGCTAACCTATCTTCCTCTTTCTGATGGCAACCTCCTGGAAGAGATAGACTGTGTCTCTATTTATTTTACATTCTCCCACAGTGCCTAGTACTGGATGACAAGCACAGTGGGCACTCAACACATGTCAGCCACCTGATGGACTGAGGTCACCGTAGAAAAGAATCAAGAAAGAAAGAATGCTAAGGCAACACATGGGGAGAGAGCTAATTCTAGAATGCACTTACTTCCTTTCCCCGCTTCCTGCCACAATCCTATTTTTTTTTCTGTTGGCAAACATATGTGCCTGAGCAACTTTTCAGAGATTACTGCAAAAAAGTAGAAATCTTTCCCTTGTGTTATTAAAGAGCAGAACATATTGATTCAAGCAGTGCAGGATACAAGCCTCAAACATATACTAAGGTGGATAAGTAGGGAATGCATTCTCATTTTCATTACTGAAGCTGCACTTAGCACCACCCCTTCATATTGTCTTTATAACCTCTTCATATAGTAGACAGTGGTCTAAAGTCCCCTGGTGGGTTCCCCTATGAAGAGAACAAAGGAAACCCTTAAGTGGCCTGAGCCCTGTATAGTATTAACACTTCATCAAAGATGCAGCTTCTTTTGATCCTTGAGGTGATGGAAGTTAAAATGACCCATTAGCACTAATGGGATCTTTGCAGGCAAAATCCTGCACATGGGAAGGAGGATATGCTTTTTAATGACACTGTGTGTGAACAAGAGCCAGAATGGACATCTAATAAGAGCCAGGTTCCCATGGACTTGAAGCCAGCCTGTTACCCCTTCTTCAAGCTATGAAGCGTTGATTTTTACTTATATCCTTTAAGTAGGCCACGTATGCAACTGACAAGGCAATGATGGAATTGGGGCATTATTAGCAGAAGATGCTGAGAACATGTATAAAGCCAGATAACCTCAAACATCTGGAGAGTATTTTTTAGAAGAATACTGAAAATACACACACTCTCTCTTTCTCTCTCTCTCTCTCTCTCTCTCTCACACACACACACACACACACACACATGCACACACACAAAGGTGTTATCTATGGAATGGTATCAGTTGATATCACAAATAGCCATACTCTAGTAGTTGGGCAGTAATAAGAAGAGAATAGTGCACAGGCTTTTTACTTATACCTGTCTACAAACCTTGGCTCAGCCACTTACTGGTTGTCTTAGTGAAGGCACATTAAGTTATATAACTTCCTTAAGAGTCAGATTCTTCATATATGAAATGAGTTAATAATGCATATCTTGCAAGGCTGTGGGGATTACAGACAAAGTATGAAAGCAATGGGTAGAGCATGCACTGAGCACATTACGGCAACTGGCGTGACTGCTGGCATGCCTGGTAATGACATATCTACGTGTGCCTCATTCTATGTTGATTATAGTGAGAGATACAGAATGAGAAGTCTAGGCTGTCTCCTTGTTTCTAGTATAACTGGAATGACAAGACATCAAATTCACGTCTCATTTTACTAGATTTAGTTTATAGTCATTTTTGTAGTTGAAGTGTGCCTTGCACTATACTCTAAGAAGTTCCAGAGGCTCCTTTGACAAATTCAGTTACAAACCCAGGAACACTGAACCTGGTTACAATCACTTGAACAATTACTTGATAAACATCTAATTTGATATAAACAGATTAAGAAATACAAGAATTCTATAAAGCCCAAGGGCCAGGTCAAAAGAATCAGGCTAAATGTGCCTTATAAAATCAGAAAAATAAAAGGCTTTTATGGACTTTGAGCATAAGGTGGAGCATCATGGAAGAGTTTGGGCCAGAAGAAAGGATAGGATACATTACTCTGTAATAACATAAATGTTGTGCTAGGCATGGGGAACAGCACAGATAAACCATGAAGACAAATGAAATACAGCATTCAAGAAAGCATACAAGGCCAGAGTTGTTTGGAAGGCAGTAGTTTCTAAAGGACCATGATAAATAATGTTGGGTAAGTCAAGTCCAAGTTTATTGAGTAACACAAATTGAGAATTTATGACTACTGGTTTACAAAAAAAAAAAAAAAAAAGCCAAGGAGAAATCCAAAAATGTTAAGTCGTGCAGGCTAGAACAGAACTGAATTTGAAGCAGTGATAATTTGGACAAAAGAGAGGGAATTGCATTTAACACTAAACAGGTGGAATCTGCATAGGAGTGATCCATAGGGATCCGATGATAGGAACTGGAGTCTTAGGGAGGAGTTAAGCCTGGAAGGCGCAGCTTGGGAGCCATCAACCAAAAGCAGGTAAATGAAGTGCTGTAAGACTTTTTATCTTCTTTTAAAACACAGAGCATATGGCAATTAGAGCAAGGACTCCAAGCTCTGCCTTACAGAAGCAGAATGCGAGTGTCAAGGTATAATTAGTTCTTTGACTCAGCTTTCCTGTTTATTCATATGTATTTTTTTTTGATACTTCTTAAGCATCTTAGTTTCATTTTAGTTAAAAAGAACATAGATTAAAAAGAACAAGTGCTTTATAGAATGGGATGGCTAAAACTCCAGGGAAACTTAAGAAGGGTCTCACAGTTTCTTATAAGTGGCATTTGGGAGAAAAAAAAAAAAGCTGAACACAAGCTGCCTTTCTTTCCTACTGGCTGGAATGGAGAAGATACAATTCTGAAAGCTTTGCTCTGGCAGGACAGGACCTTGGACAGCAAATTGGAGCACAAGTCTAACTTTGTTCTGAATTCTTATGACAGGCTGGCAGAAAAAGTGCCATGAGATGGAGCTAATTTCTGAGAGTTGTTCTGAAGGAAAAGTACTTTCTCTTACCCCAGGGAACAACTGAACTCTGCCCCTAAATTTGTATCATTGTCTTCAACTTTAATCTTTTGTTGTACATCCACAAATGAACCTCTGCAGGTCAGATCTTGACCATATACCTTAATTCAGACAAATTAAACCCAGACCTCTTTGTATATATTAGGTGTGCCCTGTTAGATAGAAGAAAAATCATCTTCAATCCCTGGGGAGCAAACATTCATTTATTTAGTTTGCTTTTTTTTTTTTTCCTGGGGAGAAAGCTGAAGTCACAATTTCCTTAAATTATGACTTTAGGACTGCTTAAATAAATTATGTTAAATTACTGAAAGCAAAAGCACAGGAGCCATTAATATTTCTCCAACACACTTAAACTTAAGAGTAGACAAATGGAAACTTTTAAAACAAACCACACATGGGATTGAACAATAAACACCATCCAAGACCGCATCTAAGATCAGAGCACACTCAGCGTTCAATATTGAAGTCAAAGTTGGCAATTCAAGTAGATGTTTTGCTCTGACATACAAAATCTGTGTCTTTCATAGGTCTTTTAAAAATATCAGGTTAATTTTAGAATCTCTTTGTTGAAGAGATGCTCATTGGTTGCCAGTTTGATTTATTAGCTATCCATTAACTTCTCTACACCTTAGTCTTCCTTGGAATATATAAGGCTGAGTGCTAAAACCACCTGGTTTTACATCTGTATAAATACCTGTAAACTCTTATCTTTAGGCTTATCCTGGCATCTTAAGTTCAGCCTAAAACCAATCCATCATCTTTCCCCTGCCCTGGGAAACTGCTTCTAGACTTTTCTGTATTATAGCAATCACATTTCTCATCTCTCTGATACCCAAATTGAAATTTCAAAATCATCTTTTAACTCCATTCTGTATCTCACACCTTAAATTATTGCCAAGAACTGATGACTCAGCTTTGCCAATACTTCTGACATTTGTCTCTCCAGTATAATTTCCTTTTCCAGTTCTTGACTATCTTTCCCTGTGTATACCTTTCATGCAAAAGCCTGTTACCTGATGTACCTGCCTCTATCCTTCCTCCTCATCAACACTAGGTCAGTCTTCCTACTGTGTTCTGATTTCTTCAATACCTCCCTCCATCTTCTAAATAAAGCCAGAGGCTTAGTAGTATTCAAGTGTTCATGGCATTTTGAACCTCTTTTCTGACAATTACCATATTTATCTATATCCCAGTTCTTTGTGTGAATATCTTACCTTTATTTTATAAATTCCTTGAAAAATGATAATGAGCTTTATTTACATTCTCCTATTTACTTAGTAGTCACTCAAAAATTATTTGCTGACTCATTGGATGAATGGATGGATTGGTTGGTTTGCATTCACTAAATAATAACTTGAACAATAAAGAAACAGTGAAGGTTTTATGAGTATAACAGTCATATTTGTCCTTTGTTCCTTCTACTTGAGAAATGATAAAGTTAATTTTGGGGAATTTTTCTTCTACTCATTCCTTTCTTGAGCACAGAAGTGAAGCCATCCAACTCAAGTAGGAGAAGTCAATGCAGTGGCATTTTTTTCTCCATTCTAATAGAGTAATCCATGACCAGTTTTAAGTGACATATATTGAATTTATTTGTAGAGAAAGGCAGAAAAAGATAGAAGTACAGAAACAGTTTAGGATATCCATGTGTGGTGATGAGAATCCCCTCGTGAGCCTTTTGCAGCTCAAGTAAGTACAAAAAGCTTTGTGGGGCATCAAATTCTAGCCCACTCTGGCCCTCTGCCTTATTCTTTCTCTGGCCATTCTGTCATTCTCTGTATAGCTCTGTAAAAATCTGTGACCTCCATATGTAAAAACATAGAGCCTCCATAGGAGCAGTTCATGCTGTAAACACTTGACACTATTTCTCCAGACTCTTCTACTCTGTCACCCTGTTGTCAGCATAGAAAGACATGCATCTACTGTTTGGAAGTCACCACTCAAGAACTCCAGGATTAGTGTTTCTGGTTTGTTGCTACAATCTCTTAGCTACTTGCCAGCCACAGGTATTACTCATCCTACAGCAGCCTCCCACACCCAACAGTATACTGCTTTTGCTAAAAAGATTTTCAGTTTCACAAAAATCACAGAGACAACTGAACTTAAATGTGCAGAGCCTTGTCCAAGTGAGAGAGAGCCTCCTTACAGCTTTGAGTCCTTGGTAATTAGTGTCAAGCATTGCCATGGTCACAACCAGACATG
The DNA here is from genome assembly GCF_008692635.1 of Crocuta crocuta. NCBI lineage: Eukaryota > Metazoa > Chordata > Mammalia > Carnivora > Hyaenidae > Crocuta > Crocuta crocuta. Next base: position 16,144,985 of record NW_027551558.1, read on the forward strand.
ACAGAATTGATTTTATAATATAACAATGGGGATTGATGCTAGTGTAGCACCCTAAACTTTACTGAGCACTTGTGTATATATAATTTCATTTGATTTTTGGTGATCTACAAAAGGAATAACAGTTATCTTGGAGACATGTCACAAATGAAGACACTGTGGTTCAAGACCATAATGCCAGAAAATGCAGGGTCTAACTGCAAGCACAGGTACCCTGAAACTATGATAATTTTCACTTAATCTGCACTGTTTTATACACTGTACACTCCAAGTGGCAAGTGGCCAATTTGGATAGCTCCATTATTATAAAATACAAGAAGCTTTATAGTATCTTGACCAGTGGAGAAAAGTAATGGTAATAAATGTTAGCTGGAGTCCATGCAAATGAACACAGATTTCTAGGACATTGGGACACTCAACTGCATACTAACTGAGTAATCTCATGAAGACAAAATCAATTTGCTTCCACAGACATAAATATTAGGTATCAAAATTCTGATGAGTGGGTAGAATTCTTATGACTCCCCAATTTGATTTTTAGATATGGAAGCTATTTTTCAATTGCCTCCTATGAAGAAATGAGTAGGACACCTGCATTCATCGATGGCCAAACCTAATACTTTTATAAGAACAGATTGGAGTCCTCCAACCTCTGATAAAATTTACATTCAGACCCTAATATCTTCCTGTAGTGAGCCTTGAGTGTTCATATTGTTCATAAATAGGACAGATAACACTTTCAACATTCTGAAGTTCCTGCTTCTATCTGATGTTTTCAAATGGAACTTGTCCAAAACATAAAAAAAAAAAAAAAACTAAAGTATGATTATAAAAATTACAACATGAAGACAGATTCTGTTTGTGTGTTTGGCCAACAGACTGTGAGGGAAAGCTGGTGGGCATGTTAAATGGGAAATAATAAAATGAAATTGCTACGGAGGTGTGTGTAGTCATCCATCTTCTTTTAAACCCACTCTATGCTAGTGACACCATGGCAGATGGGGTACGAGTTCAGGCTTATAAATTCATGCCAAGCTAATTTTGTCTCATGGCTTCGTAAATTTGCCTATAGGTGAAAACAGAGTTCAGATAGTATCATTCTTTTTCCTCTTCCTCATCTGACTGACAACCAGTGTAGATACCTTAGACATCCGTCAGCGTCAGACAATCCTGTTACCATTTCATGATTAGTTTTTCACCCACTGTGTGTTGTTCTCTAGGACTGTACACGGCTTGCAGAGGCTTTCCACCTCAAAAATACTGTTACACTTTAAACATAGGTAGAGCCAGAGTTTGGGTGCTTTGCCATCCCCTATTCCACTTGATCCTCCTACCAGTTCTTCATAATAGGCAGGAAGTTATTATTAACCCCACCTGCAGGTAAGCAAAGAACCCTTCTGAAAAGAGAAGTTAATAACCCACAGCAATACAACCAGTACAAGGAGAATTACCCTAGCATCAAACCCTTCAGCTCTCCGGCTACTTCTTCTCCCATTACACCACACTGCCTCTTATTTTGTTGTTGTTGTTGTTGTTGCTGTTGTTGAAAACCTTCTTAGTGACAGGAATAGAATCGGTGGAGGAGTTTAGAAATGACTGTTCCTGAAACCAAGAGACTTATAACTAAGGGACCAGTAAGAGGACGTATGTAAATCTGTTATCTTTCCTAAGATTTTGAGTAGTTCTATATAACAATTTGGCTTCCTTTTTTTTTTTTTTTTTTCAAAATAGCATTCCTCAACTCAAAGAAATTTTCTTTTCTTATTTCAAAATAAAAGAACATTTATTTTGGATGGGGAAGATCTAGTGCTATACAGGGTAAGCACAGAAGAACAGCTCTTTCCTATTATAACGGCCTGTTTAATGCAGGTCAAAAAAAAATAGCACTTGTTCTCAAGTAAGAGATACAGAATAAAGAGAGTAAAGCCACTAGTGGCTTTTTGGATAGCTTAGAAGGACAAAATAATGCAACCTACACAAAAAAACTTTATGGACATTGCCAAAAGTCTTCTTTAATACATGAGATTCATAGAGTCAGATAAAACTCTGATTTTTTCATTAAGTACTGGAACATTTCTATGTTTTTTTTCCAAAGGAGGAGTTCTTTCTGTGTCTGAAGATGGAATATTCTCAATCAAGCCATCAAATCCCACTAGAATACTAGAATTCCCTAGGTCATGTCTTCAAATACTTTGTTATTCCAATATTTACATTCTTCTTAAGGAGAAATGCAAATACCTAAACAGAACTGGTCAAAAAGGGGAACAAGGAGGTGTGGGCAGCCTTCCTTAAAGCCTAAGACAGTGAATGGCTGTAATAATAGAATGGACTGTTGCGGTACCTGGGTAGCTCGGTCAGTTAAAAGTCCAACTCTTAATTTTGGTTCAGGTCATGATCTCACTGTTCATGGAATGGAGCCCCATATCAGGCTCTGAGCTGAAAGTGAGGAGCCTGGTTGGGATTCAGTCTCTCTCTCTCTCTGCCTTTTTCCTGCTTGTGCTCTCTCTCTCTCTCTCTCTCCCTCTATAAATAAATAAACTTAAAAAAGTAATAGAATGGACTACAAATAGGCTACAGATACAAACTAAAGACTGATTGATAGGCCAATGTCCAGTCAACCAAGTACTTTATTTGCTTGGGTCTGTTTTAAGTAGCTATAAACTAAAATGTTCTATAGAATACATATTGAGAACATACAACTTAAAATTGCTGGCTATAGTGCTTGAGAAAGACTTCAAAGGCTAAGGGGACAAGACCAATGTACAGGTGCTATGCAAGGCATACGGATGGGATGAAGAGGTGGACAATGAAAGTAGAAATGTCCAGTTCTTCTGTAATTACCACAAGTGACATTTTCAGCACTACACAATGTACTAATGTATAAGTTACAAGATTTATATGGAGGAGGGCATTTTTTTTCCTAAATTACCTAACAATTCACCTGAAGATTAAAAAACAAAAGTAGTTATCGGGGTGCCCAAGTGGTTCAGTCAGTTAAGCATCAAACTTTGGCTCAGATCATGATCTCATAGTTCATTGGTTCAAGCCCCATGTCGGGCTCTGTGCTGACAGCTCAGAGCCAGAAGCCTGCTTTGGAATCTCTGTCTCCTTCTCTCTCTGCCCTTCCCCTGCTCTCTCTTTCTCTCACTCTAAAAAAAAAAATAAGTAAACATTTTTAAAAAATTTAAAAAGTACTATCTTTCACTCCAGACATTCAGAAAAAAGTTCCTTTTAATGTGCTGGCAAATACACATAGTAGTATTTAAATCCTTCTATAGACTTGAGTTCAAATTCTATTTCTAGGCCACTCAGTTAGCTTCTCTGATCTCCATTTTCTCATCTGTAATACAGAAACACTAATATCTTACTCATCTAATTGTGAGAGGCCACACTTATGAAAAGGAGTATGAAAATTGAAGTCATAGCTGAAGTGCCAACACAATAGATATGATAACGTGAGCCTGAGACAGAGAGACAGATGCAAAATTTACAAAGGAAATGATAAAACACTGATTCTCAGTCCTTAAACTCCTCTGTTATACCAAGGACAAAATAATAATAATAATGAAGAAGAAGGAGGGGAAGGAGAAATAGCAGTCAGAATTTGGAAAGAAAGATGTCTGGGATTGCGCTGTGTAGTAAGCAGACTGCTCCCCAAAGCGGGACTATATTCTAGCCCCAAGCTAGAGAGAAGGCTCTCAGTTCTCCTGGAGAATCTGCTTTGTGTTTCCCAGAGTTGAGGGGATACAGGACTGGTGCCTGCAATATTAAGGAAGCTCTAAGCAGCCTGTGGCATAGAAATGAGAGCAGTGGGAATGGGATGTACATCCAGGGCTGAGGGGGTAAAGGAAGCATGGAAGCTCCTCATGGGTGGTTGTGGGCCCCATGTGCAATGAGAGCAAGCCAGGCAGGACTGCCTGGAGACAGAATGGACCCCAGGAGTAAGAGCTTGTGTGGAATGAACAGAAGGCATGACCACTCCTCAGGGGGTAAGGCCAGCCAGTAAGGGAGTAAGGTTCTGGAAGAGGGGCCCTGGATGGACCCAGACAATCAGTGCTAAAGGAGTGAATAAGAGGTGTGCGCCAGGACAGTTCAGATGTCAGCTGATGTCTCTGGTGGACAAGCTGTGGAAGACAACAGTGTGAAGAGACAGAGCCGAACATGGCCCTGCATCCTGCCTGTCACTGGCCAACGCAGGTGGCAGCCCCGATTTTCAGTTTTGATTAATAACTTAGATCAGCCACTTTAAAAAATTTTCAGTTACAATTATGTTTTATAGTGTAAAATGATTATAGAGTTGTCCTAACAGTGAGCCTAAACATTTCCTCTAAGCCAGTATATACACAATATAATGCATTTTGAAGTGACGGCTTGAGGTAAAAGATAATATTGTAGCAGTTGTATTTGAACATCATGCTTATTTAATTTAATGATTTCACATTTAAGCCCTTAACACAGTGTCTGACACATAGGTACTCAATAAATGACATTATTTATTAAGTTACTAATTATGATGATAATGACACTAATGAAGGTGGTTTATTATGATACATTGCTGAACAGAGAACAAAGATAGATGCCAGGCCCATAGACAGTGTCTTTCACAAAAACACTCAGTTTTGCTTATCATTCCGTTGTTGTCCATGATTCAAACTTGTGTCCCAGCAAAAGTACAAATAATTGTGCCCCTGACCATCAAGTTTCTCAAAAATAGATGGAGCCATGCATGTCAAATTTATAAATGCCAAAGGTCTGCTGTGTTATAGATACAGTACGTTAGTACATGATCTTAAAGTGCTCAGAGAAGTCATTTTATAGTCCTGAAGCTTCCAAGGGGAGCCAGTGGCAGGAAATCTAAGCAGTGTGCATGATGGAGGGGGCAGGGGAGGGAGGGGAGCTCATGCAGACTGCCTAAGAATGTTAATAAGCAACCTCTAAGAAAGCTGGAAAACGTGGCCTAAATACTGCCAATGTCTCTCACACCCAGGTGGGCCTTACGAGTATCCTCCTTGTAAACCCTTGAGCTTCTAAGAATATTTTGGCTGATATTGGGCACTGTGGCGAGAACTGAGATCTCACGAGTGGAGTATTTCTAATAGAGCATGGCATATGATAAGCCCTCAGAAACAGGTTAAAATAATTACTATAGCTGTTTAATATCACTATAATTACTATTTAGGTGAGATGTTTACCCTTCATAAACCTTACCTCAGTTTCATTATCTGTAACGCAGAGCCAAGAACAGCGACCCCACCAGTTTGTCATAAAAAATAAAGACGTAATCTATGAAGATAGATCGCTTAACTAATGCTTAGCAAAGGCTACATGATGATTGAGAGAACAGTGATGCACCTTGCCTAAGGACATGCATAAAATAAATAGTAGGGATGCTATTTTACCTAAGTCTATCTGACCCCATGGCCTGGGTCCTTAATTACAAAGCTATAATGCTTCTTGCTTATCCTCAAGAAAAACCACAATAATTAGTTGTAAAGGTCAAGAAAAGGCCCTTTTAAGAGCAGAACCTGAAAACCACATTACTGTGGCATTAACAAGAAAGGCTGATTAACCTAATGCAGTTCCAAAGTAATACTGGAAGTACCGTCCTGTGTGTGAATATACTGGGTGAACAGCAGCACAGTGCCATTAAAAAATGGACTTTCCTACAAGAGTAAAGATAGCAGAATTGGTTCGGAAGCATCTTTACAGTAGCAGGGATAGCTCTGTACTAAGCCCACCTAAATTTCCAGTCTACTCCAATTTTGAACCATGGCTCAGGAGGAATTGCTCAGGATCAAGGGGAGAAACTAGTTTTCCTCTGAGTCACAGTAAAAGATGGCTAGATCTGCATTATTACTAAACCCTAACTAAATGGAAGAACCACTGAAAATAACAGTGATATTTACTTTTGAGATCTATAATGAACAAATGTAATTTTACCCACAAGTCAGCCATGGACGCTTTGCCCTTTATAGATCTAGAGGAGCCTGGTTTAAATCTTTCCAATTCCACAGAGGATAAAGATCTAGCATTCTCATTCCCTTGTATTTCCCCCAAATCCAGTGAGCTTCTGACTTCTGCTTCTGGCTTTTGTATCCCATGTGCTGCTTCTGACCCCAGATCAACACAGTCTCCACCCACAGAATAATTTTGTGTACCCAAGCATTGATAAATTTAGTCATCTGAACATTTTGGCACCATGCAACTCCCTGTTACCTACCATCTTGATGGCTGTAGTCCCATCTCTAACCCCTGCACCAGAGCAAGGCAGACACACTACCAAGATTTTTGCTAGCAGATTACAGATCCCTTTTAAGAGCTACAGGGTGACCTACACCTACAGTTGACCCTGCCTCCTACCATCCCCGATCCTGGTCATATGAAGTACGTATATTTCAATCAACCTTACTCTGTAAGAGTTTGGCACTATGGCTCCTAAACTCAAGTGAGTCTCTCATGAGTGTCTGAACTGGTCAAAGGTGAAAAGCCAGGTCTGGGGAGACCTTTTTCCAATGTCTATGAAAACACGGAAAGCCAGTGCACAGAGAGGGAGAATAATGACGGCTTGTTGGAAAGCCAAGAGACGACAGCTCACAGCCCCTGTGGAGACCAAGAGAGTGAAGATGCTGGCTTGGTGCTGACAGGTTTCTCAAATATGGCTCTCATGAAGTATACCCTTAAACTTCCTCTTTCTTGTCCTTGGGTTCCTTGAATGATATACTTTGCCTCACTTTCTCTTTTTTCACTGAAGTTAGTCTGAATGGGTTTATGTTATTTTATTTTTTTATTTTACCTCCAAGACCTTTGTTGAAGTCTTCCTTCAGGGAAAAAAGAGAGAGAGAGAGAGAGAGAAGAAAAGAAAAATAAAAGAGGTTGGCCCATGAAAACTCTGAAGACTCAAGTACTTCTTCAGTGAAAAAGATGTTGCCAAGCATGTTCAACTTTAAGAAGACATCTCAGCTTCATACCTGGCATTCTCTGAAGAGGGACAAGTATTGAAGGCCTAGCTACAACGAGGCTGAGTTCTTGTGAGCAGTACCTGATCCTTAAGAATGCACCTCCCCACCTATAGGCACTTTCTTCTCTATCACATAAATGTTACCAGCTGTAGAGCTTGTCTAATTGCTGTCCTCTTGGGACATGGTAAACTGGCATCTTGTCCAAAAGGCATTTGAGCATTTGGATTTCTAGGAGCCCACACTTTGCTGTGGGAGGACTGGGGAAGGCTATGTCTCCTGGAACGTGACCTCCTCACAGTTATTCCAAGCACACAAGCCAAGGCCTCTAGCTCTCAGAGCTCAGCCAGTGTCAAGAGTGAGCAGAAATCAGCATCAGGGCTTCAAGCACCTATATCAAGCACTGCCTCAAAGCAACTGAAAATTGGAAGCGTTAGCGTCTTTAAAGTTGCACCAGAAATAAAAAAACAATAGGTGATCCACACACTACCAGTCTTTATCTTGAGCCTATGGCCACATAAAGTGTCTTCTCCAATAAGTCCAAAAGGTCCTCAGATTTCTTTTCCGCATGTTGCTCCAGGCTTTCACTCACAGTCAACTGAGTTGCTGTGAACAATAAAACTTGTCTTCCCTGGCCTGTCGTAAAAAGTGTTAAACTGGGAATTGAAGACCAGATCTAGAAACACTAATTATCTGTATGGCGGTGCTGGCACTTGTCCCCTGAGCACACTTCTCTCATCTGTAAAAGAAATGAGTCAGACCAGATTGTCTCCAAGATTACTTTGTGGTCTAAGTTCCTATGATCCTAATGGTGGGAAGATAAACTTCAGATAATAGGTGTAGAGGGAGGAGAAAACCCTAAACAGAAAATCGATGCCCAATACAGAAGAGATTCCAAAACAAGTACACTGGGTTGTAGAATACAAAAGAGATACAGCAGACTTGTTGACAGGGAATACAGAACTTCAATTCTATGCAGTTATGGAGGCCGGCCCAAGGGTTCTAGGGAAGCAGACAGAGGGGCTTCCGCACTCAAGGTCAGACAGCAGGTCCAAGAGAGTTGGGCATGGGGGTGTGGTGGGGGCGACGTCCCACTGGAAGTAGAGGTAGGATTGGAACACGGACAAAGGCCTTGCAGGAAAAAGATCAGATTGAGACTGATTTCCACCAAGCCTGGTAATTCAGGGGAGGGGTCAGGAGAAAATAACTTCATATCTCCAGTGGTCTTTTCCATTCTCCTGTGAGAAATGGAGTAATGGAAAAGTCAAGTCTTACATTTACGTACTCGGAGTCTGATTGTCTCTGTTCTGTAATGTGGTGATTGCCTCTGAAGTGGTCTCTTTCCCTCAGGTGGAGCCCATCTTCTGTACCCAAGCCAAAGGAATGACTGTAAAATGCACCATGAACTACACTCTCCTGGTTAAATCCCCTCACTTCCCTCCCCCTCACCTCTGGCATGACGCTCAGGCCCTTCTGAATAATCAGATCACCTAGCTCCCTCCTAAGAACTCAGAGACGCTTCCTGTCCATGACTTCCTTCCCAGGGACCATCTCTGAAGTTCAGGTTTTAAGCAAAGGCAAATCTAGCTCTGTGTTTATAGCTACTTGGCCAGAAGAAGAAAGCCTGACCAAAACAGCAGGGCAAAAGCCAATGAACTTGTGTTCTAGAAAGGTCCACTCACTATATTAGATCACGTCTTTTGGAATTTGAAAATGAGATGAAGAAAGAGGAGGAGACAAGGTAGTAATGCACACAGGAACAAAAGCAATAGGTTGAAGCCATGAGGCAGAAGTCAAGATTAGGAGAAGTCAGGGAGCAGAGAGAGAAATTATCTAAGTGGGAGTAGACACATCCGATAAAGGATCGGCAGGGGAGCATGAAATTGGGGAGTAGTGGATATTCATGTCCAAGGGAACATCCAGGAGGGTTGCTCCAGAGATGCCAGTATGACTATCAGAACAAAGTTCTTATTCCCTGTGCAGCCTCATTGTTCAGCAGCTGAAAGGATTTCTTGTCTCTTTTCCTAATAGATCCTTAAAATAATCTCCCATTAACTAAAGTAATGTGAATAAATCTTTGCTCCTTTTAAATTAAAAAAAAAAAAACTTCTAATAAAGACAGCTTAACTAACAAGACAACAGGAGCGTGCCTCCACTTTCAATGCGATCTCCTACTTTAAGGCAAAGCTCAAAGTTGGACTTTTCTCTGAAAGTTGCTTTTTGAGTACATTCTCAGGGCAAGGCAAGCCAGCAATCAGATGTCCTATAGGCTGAAAACACAAAACTCGGGCATGTTTAAACATGATCAGAACTTGGGGATAAAATCTAGATCACTAAAGAATGGAAGTGATGATTTGTCAAATGGCAACATTAAAAGGTGTGTGTGGGGGGCATGTGTTATACTCAGTACTGCAGAGGGTAGGTAGCTGATTGAGAAAGACTGGTGTGTGATCAAGATGAAAGAACAAGAATACTATTCATCTCCAGTCTTTGCTTAGAGACTGACTACATTTGAAAGGAAAGCTCTGGTCGGGCTGTTTGTGATTATAGAAACTTTTAGTGGCTTAGTAGCAGAATAAACAATAGCAGGTGGCTGCTTTCAAAGTAAGATTTAAAGAAGAATATCAGGAAGGTTAAAAAGCAAAGAATGGTCCAAAGGAGGGAAGAGACAAGACTAGAAGAGAGAGGGAGAGCTTGCTCAAAGCTCTAGGGGGCTAGGGGTCTGAGTGTGAGTGGAAGAACCAAGGGCTGACTCTGCCAGGGCTGACCTAGATGGGGCCTCTGTGAATTACTCACTTATAAGTAGTTTGCGAAGTGGCCACCTGAGGGCACTGTATTCTCTGAACCTAGAAATCTTTTCTTTCCCCTCATCAAGACAATTATTCTCAGTTTGCTAAAGAATAAATTTAATGCATTAGAGAAGGGTACCCATAGAAGATGGGGGCCAAGGGCAGTCCTTCCTCCCTATCTTTGTTCTTGAACTAGATTAATGAATGAGCAAGACTGAGCTTAATTCAAATCCATGGGTTAACTGTAAGGATGAAATAAAATAACCTCTTTGAAATCTATATAGTGTTTAGTAAAAAGTCAATAAATATTAGCTCCTTCCCGTATACATACATACCCAAACATACAAATTTGCCAAATACAGGAACAAGAGAAGGAACATAAAGAGGAATTACACAGACCCTTTATCTCTCTAAAGGGGGCAGGACTCAGAAGTCCCACAATGAATGTGCAGCTGTGCTAGGAAATCATTGCAGGGAGCAAATTTATGCTGCTCTTTTCATTGCATGTTACAGCTTGTACATAATAGCCGGAGGGAATAGAACACAAACAGCTGGGAAATAAAGATGAAAGCAAAACTCTATCAGCAGCGAGAGACACAGAACCCCCTGAGAACTCGGCAGTGTCACGAGAAAGATAATTTGGACAAGGTCACCTGCATGGAATTTCTCTCCTCGGAGAACACCATTCATTAGACTCCTGCCCGTTGCTGACCATCTCCATCGGAGTCAAGGTGGGGAATGGGATAAATAGTCCCTAGCTTGCAAATTTCTACGTTAAATTTCTGTCTATATAAATCAAACAGAATTGTGCATAAAAGCATGCATTATTATCAATGCCAAAAATATTATTATTAGATGGCCGAAAACAAAGGAATTGTGCTTCCAGGCGCAAGAGGAGCCTGTTGAGGTTTTCCCCCAACCTCAGTCCCAGAAGGTAGGTTTTGCGGCCTGATGCTGCCCTCTAGTGTCTCTTTGTGGTATGGTAACATGAGAAATAAAAATACTTCCAAGAACCCTGAAGCAATGTCTCTTTGACCCAAGCCTGACAAAACAAAAGTAAAATCCCAAATTTAAAACAAAAACAGGACTTGTACTAAATTCGAAAGCGAGTTAAATTTTCCTTCAACATTGACACTGCATTTTTGAGGGTTCTGAAATAAATGGTATCAAGAATAGTGAGCGCTCTTCAAGAATGAAGACACTTACCATTTGCACATTACTCTTAAATGATTACTGCTTCAGTCTGTCTGAGGCAGGATCCAGAAACTTGCATTTCATGAACCCTGTCACATGGCTCTAATGTGGTAAAGCTGGTTGACCTCACTCTGAGAAGAACTTAAGATTACGGCAGTGACTTTAAGCACAGTATAGAATAAATATGATAATTTTATTACAATTCTGTAAGGGCAAAATATACGTGAAATAAAAATCATCAACCAAAATAGGCCACCCACCCTTCACCTGTATTTTCCAGCCATTTAGCATTCCACACAGTTTCTAGTAACATCCATTTATGCTTACTGATGTCTAACTCGCCACAAAAAGGACGCCATTTTGCTTTAGCTTTGGCGGCTGGCGTGGCCAGCACATTGAATGTCACAGTCTCTTCCTTTCCCTTGACAATTATCATCTGAACCCACTGTGTAAAACAGGGGTGCTCATAAAATAGGAAAATATGGAAAATGTACTCCATTCACTTTAGTCAGAGAAAGAAAAAGAGCTTTAGCCTGTTAAACAGCATTTCCTTTGAATCTCATTTTCCTTTCTGAGCTAAGCTATTAGATGTGTGGACACAAACAGGATCGCTTTGAAGTTAACAAGAGGCCCACTCTGAAAGAAGGAAGACAGCCATTATCACACATTTTATGCATTGGATAAATATATTCCTGGGATTGTAAATATATTCTGCAATTATAGGACGTGAAATACTTCTCCTTCTTCTGCCCTATTTTGAAAGGTTGTTTTTCTCTAGAAAGGGTTCTGTTGGATTTCCTCTTTCCAGTTCTCTAACTTCCCTGCGTATTTACCTTTTGAATCAAAGGAAAAGATCCCATCAATATACATGAACAGCTCTTGTCAAGCAACAATGTGACCACAATGATCCCTGCAGGGCTTTGGGATGCATCAGGGTAGGCGGGCAATGGAAGCGGCAAGTGTCAGAAGTGGGGGGGTTATATTTACTCCACTGTGGCAATTGTTTCATCTCTGGGCAAGCCATTCAAAGCTCAGGTTTCCTACATTCATAATAAAATGATAATAATACCTCTTCCAATGCTTGTTGCAGTATTAGTGAGATGGAATATATGGATATGTTCTTAGTAAATCACAAAGGCCCACTCAGATAGAAACTTCTGTTATTTTTTTCTGTTACTGACATGTTTTCTAAACATTTGTCTTGCTCACTTGAGAAATTGAGGATCGCTAGAGAAGGACAAAGTCTGTTAAACTTTCTTAGCAGCTGGTAAAAGAAGGATTCCGATTAGTGTGTGCCTGTGTGTGTGTGTGTGTGTGTGTGTGTGTGTGTGTGTGTGTCTATGACTCTGTGTATGGGTAGGAAGGGGCAAATTCACTACTGGAGACACAAGGGTACAAACCAGGCTCAAACCCCTATTGGTCAGAGGGTGTGTATCTAGGAAACCTCACCAATGAAAGAAAATTAATAAGCTCTAGAAGAAACTCCTTAGGTATCTAGTTACCTTGACCCCAAATCGATTAAAAACTGGAGGGACTAAAGAAACTTGCAAACAACCCACTTGTCTTTATAATATTGAGACTAAGAACATGTTTTCCCTTTAAATTTTAGTCATGCATGAATTCTTAGAGTTTGCATTTTTTGAACTATTAAAATTACATAGTTTCTGCCATATTAAAGAACAGAAGCTTGTATGTTATATTATTAATTATGTGTTAGAAAAGAAACTCTGGTCAGTCTTTGCAAACAATAGATATACACACTCCAGAACAAAGGATCTGTTGTGAGTGGAGCTCAAGTGGGTCTGTGCCTGTTACTCTGATGCTGTGTGTACTTACTTTTAAGGTCCAAGTTCCTGGCTCCTGCAGTGATTTGTGTTGTGATTTTCGTGTCAATCTTGACAGTGTGGAGATTGCTGGTGTCCCGTGATATCATCACATTGTGCCACTGATTGTCATTGAGAGGTTTATTTGAGCTCCCTTTGATAAGGTTAGCACCATTTCCCAAATCAAACACATAATGTAAGTACCTGGGGAAAAAAAGCAAAGGTGAGGAAATGTCATCACTTTTTAAATTTTTTTTTCATGTTTTGAGTTTCTGATGGAGTCAACCTGGATATTATAAATGGATATTGTTTTCATGATGTTCTGTTCTTGCTAGAAGTCTGAGAGTGAGCTGTATATCATCTCAGCTAACAAGAAGGTAAGAAACACTACTGTTTTAGCAAGGAGGATTATTCATTGTCTGATGACAGTAAATAGTGAAAATTATTTTCAAAATCATGGTCTACATCACATTTTATGGCACTGGAAGGTTAATACCTTTCACTCCTCATTGTCTATTTCCACCTATACCCCATCTTTTGCCAGTTTTTTGCACCTGCTTTCCCTTTGTTTTGAATGCCTGTTTCTTATATTGGAAATGTATACTCATACTTCAAAACTCACCTCAGATATTGACCCCCTGCCTCTTACATTTTCTTGATTTCCTGAAAGATTGTTCTGAACCTTAGCACATGATCATCTGAGGCCACTCTTCATAATGATTTTCTGGATGTTTATATGTTTACCTATATTCCCTAGGGTTGCCCATTTGCATGTGTGGCTCCAATTTGGTGGAATCTTAGATGTGCACAGAAGTGGCAAGGAATATATATAATTAGTGCTGGGTATATTCTCTACCCACTGTAGATATGCTATAATGTCCACTGATTGAATGAATGAATACTCAATTAAAACACATAAATTTTCCTCACCACTTCAAGGGAATTTCACAAAAATCTTTCCTTCTAAATTCTTCAAGGAATTCTGATAAAGAATTAAGTTGGTGTTAAATGGCATTTCGTGGAATTGAAATTATCTAATGACTTATATTAGATATTTAATTAGCACAAATTTCTATACATTTGTAGAAATGCTTTTGTAGAATTACAGTGTGCATAGAAGGAAACCCACACTTGAAGTATAAGATTCATGGAATGCTTATCATAATTAGAACTTGACAATATTTGTACCTTGTGTATGAAAATGTAGGTATAGAAGACTCTACCGATTTCCTATTAGCTTTATAAGATACCCAAGAAGTGGTTTGAACAAATGTATTTAAGCCATTCTCCCACAGTCTTGCCCACTATCTTAGAAGCCAACACATCTGTTCAATGTTTATTTTTGGATATCAAGGTCCATTTTGCAAATTTGTATTTATTTATCATTAAACTGGCATATACTCACCCTTTAACTAATTCAACCACAATAAAGTCATTTCCATCCCCACTATTATATAGTATTAGTCCATCTAGGGATGTTGTCTTGAACTGGAAAAAAAGATGCATAGAAGTGTAGGCTTGCAATGTAGCTAAGGCAACATAACTTGATTTGGTCTTGAAGGTGACAGGGTCTGCTATGATGTTCCTGAAGCCAAATCTGGCATTGAGCTCACAGTAATCTATGTCACCATTTTTACACAAGTCAATGTATGCCATTCCGTTAAATGTCAGGCTTTGCAGGTGTCCAATGAAGTTGGAGGGGACAGAAGACAGATACCGACGTTCCGTGATGATGCCAGTCTCTATGTTATGAAACTCCAGCCTCGTGTGATCGCCTGCCATTTGACCTGAAAGGAAAAACAATGTATTATTATCTTTTTGCATATGAAAGAAATTCCCACCTTTGACTTCCATGGCAATAGCACACTTGAAAATACAAGGATCCAAATACCTTTTGACATTCAGTTACATATAGTAAAAACATAGCAATGATATTAAAGGGTGATGCTTAGATTAAAAATTGTAGCTTTAACAAAAATCACCTTCATTAGGCAAAATTACAGAATTTTTTTAAAGTAGAAGAAAGAAATAAAGAAAGCAAGAAATAGAGAAAGAAACAGAAAGAGGGAGGGAGAGAGAAAGGAAAAAAAAAGAAGGGAAGGAATAAAGAAAGAAAGGGAGGAAGGAAAAAGGGAAGAAAGAAGAAAGGAGAAAGGAAGGAAGGAAAGAAGGAAGAAAAGGAGAGGGAAGAATTAATGACAATGGCTGTACTAAATCATTTCATCCAACAGTGATTCATCCCAGCTTCATGGTTATATGTTTTTCTTAATGAAATGATCTTCAAGAAAAAACAAAAGTGATTGTATATTTTCCTACACCCAATAGAAAAAATAAAGGGCTGCTGACTATTCTTTCAACAATGAACCATGAAAATGTGTTCAAAGTTAAATATGTGCTTTTCACCTCCCGTTTTCTGTGCTGAACAATTCCTACCGTCTTTTCTAGAGCTAGCCTCCTGACCGTTCTAGAGATTCTTTTGATCTCTTCTGGACCCATGACATCTTCCTTGCACTTATGTTTTAGGTACCTAAACTGGGCACGCTATGCCAAATTAGGGCATTCCTAATTTTGAGAATATGAGTGAAATCAGCCCAAATTACCACAAAGTACAATCTTTTTTAATCATCCTAGTATCAGATTTGGTTGTAGATTTATTTATTCATTGACTTTTCAATTCAGTCTCCATGCTTCTCCATTCCACCAAATTCCTCTGTCAGCCCCATGAAAATGCAACCCAATCCCATCTTTACCTCTAGATTGATAACTGTACCTACCTACATACCACTGAGGGTAAAATAAATAAACAAAGGTGTGAACCTGTTTTCCAGTGCACAACATAAAGTACTCTTAGCATTGCTAGTGATTTGCTCCCAGAATGTTGCTCTTGTCTAATTAAATTGTCATTTGCTTTCTTCTGAAACTCAAAAAGGTCATTCAAATTGCAATCAAGTTCTTCCAGGTGTTAGCTTCACTACTCAATTTGGCATAATTGGAAAATTTATTGAGCTCACCCTATCCTGTCATCCATGATATTAATGAAAATATTAATTAGAGCTAATCCCAGGATCAGCCCCTGAGAAAATGCACTGAACCCTCTTCCCAGGTGTAATGAAGATTGAACAACCAACTATGTGGCCCTCCTTCAACCAATTTGACAGATTTTCATTTCTTTAGTCAAGGCAGTAAAATACTAGATGGCATTTTGCAGAAATGCCAGTAAGTGAAATATAAAAGGCATATTTTTTTCTTGTGCAAGAAAAGCTGTCTACATACCTAATTGACTTTGATGCTTATAAACTCATTGGTGTAAAAAACCCTCCCCTGAGCTGTACTTGATTCTGCTTAATTTCCATACCTGTTTACTAGTTCTTGATCCTAGTAACAGCATTCTTGCCATCTCTTGACATGCTCTCTTTTTGGCCATTTTTTTTTTTTCTGATTTTATCTCTACAACCTTTTTTTTTAAAATATAAAATATACCACTGTAAATCATTGTCTCTTCTCCTTCCTCCTCCCCACTATGCCTACTATTGTCTTCTGGATGCAAAAATACTATTAAATCTCTAGCATTTCTGATTTCTTGTATGACATCACTTCTCTCTCCAGTTTTTTTTTTTTTTTCCAACAACCTCAACACTGTTCTGTGGAGAACTACTTAATTGGTAACAAATAAAATGAGCCTTAAATAATTTTCAAGTATCATATCAGAAACATTGAATTAATAAGGTATATAGAAGGGAGAATATAAAAAGGTAAAAAAATCACTTGGGCTTCTGTATTTCCTTATGCTGATTTTTAAATCTTTTCATTATATTAAATAGGAGTCCAAGCTCAATGAACCCACCCCACCCCTGAAACTGTCATGTTTTTCCTCAAAGCTCCATTAATGAACCAATAGATAGTAAGGAAACAATCTGCCTCCCCCCAAAAAAATCAAATCCTTACAATTAAATATTATCCCAAACAGTCAAATTCTTGATAGCTCTGAAATAGGGAAGCACATTTTGCCTCACAGGACTGCGAAATTCAGTGATAAAAATAACAAGTAATATCTGTTTTGTTTTCTCAAAGGGATAGAATATGTATGCAGAGCATAAATAATAAAAAAGTAGTAAAACAGTTTGGGAGCAACCATGGCCCGGTTACAAGAAAAATCATTATGGCCCATGTTCAAGAGTCTATTCTTTCTTTAATAAGCATATATAAATCGCACTGACAGTAATGGCAGATATGCTTGCCGGCGGGGGAGAATTAGCACCTAAAAGCCATTATCCATGGACTAAGAAGACATTAACTGCTGCTTTCTAAACATTCTTTTTTTTTTTTTTTCCTCAGAATTTATTCCAGAGTTTAATCCTCTGGCAGTAATGTAGCTACTTCTACTATTATACGTATATAATGATTATAAAAAAAAAATAAAGGACATTGAAGGAGAAAGATTTTTTAAGGTTCTAAGGATTTAAAAATGTAGGGTCTTTTCCAGAGATTGAGTGAAAACAAAGTCTGGAATGAGAAAAATGTCTCTGATCAATGGATACACCAGATTGGCAATAGTCTCCAGTGAGAGACAACGTCCTGGACAGTGTGTTTGCACAGATATTTTACGATGCAAATCCAATCTTTATATACAAACAGATAACAATATTAGCTAATGTTTAATCTTGCTCAGAGTTGGGTTAAATTTCTGTTACAGAACATAACCCCCAGCCCCACATCAACTTATTAATTCACTTAGAGTTAGAGAGTATGCACTGTATATCAGGTGCTGTTCTAGGCAATGAAGAAGCAGTATTATTTTACCAAACTCATGGTTTATTGGGGAAAGGCAGACAAAAAGAGGTAAGGAAATAATGAAAGATATGACAAAACAACAACAGGAACTTCTATGAATTTGATATACACGATGTTGTGTTAATAAGTATGGAATGGGGACCTGCGTTGATATTTGAGTTAAATTTGAAAGCTTTGGGGTGCCTGGGTGGCTCAGTTGGTTAAATGTCTGACTTTGGCTCAGGTAATGATCTTGTGGTTCATTGGTTTGAGCCCCCACATCAGGCTCTGTGCTGACAGCTCGGAGTCTGGAGCCTGCTTTGGATTCTCTGTCTCCCTCTCTCTCCCTTCCCCACTCACATTCTGGCTCTCTCAAAAATAAATAAACATTACAAAAATTAGAGAGAGAGAGAGAGAGAGAGAGAGAGGGAGAGAGAGAGAGAGAGAAACAAGCCCTGGTAAGAAGCAGAGAAACACAGAATGGGGAGTTGGATTCCAGAAAGGGAAGCAGTTGACCAAAGGTGTTCAGGTGAAAAAGAGTGTGAAAGTGTGGCTGAAGAATCAGGAGTACCTGAGATGAGTGGCTCACCTGAGAAGGTGAGTCATGGGCCAGATATCACACATGATGCCCCTGCTTATATTTGTCGGCATTGGATGGTTATAGGCAGGGAGTGTCTGTACATGTGTTCAACCTCTCTGATGTAGGAATAGTAAACTGGAGACCACCTGAGGTAGGGTGGTTATAGCAGAAATTGGAAAAAAAAAAGATGTATGAAATGAGATAACTTTGGAGATATAATTTGCAGGATTTACCAATAATGCATAGATGATGGAGAGGAAGGAAACTGTAAGCAGAAAGAGTTAGGGGATCCCCAGAAAAAGAAAAAAAAGAGACAGCTTTCATGACACAGCAGAAGTCATGTTAGCCCCCAGCTGTTTTTCTTGGTCTATGCCATACCAGCTCTACTTTCCCAAACATACTTCTGGCAGAACTTCCTAGGAGATGCCAGAATTACAAAGAAATGTAAAAACCTTGGTAGCTAAGGATTTCAAGTGAACAAATGGAATGCAAAAATTAACAGTCTCTACCAGACCTGGAAGTAGCCTAAACATATCTGAGACAAAAAATCAGTGGCAAAAACTCCCAGTGCTATCCTTAGCAGAGATAAAAGACTTCAACCAGATTTTCCTGATCTTGGAGCAAGCCCACATTCCCTTCCCCTTGTCCAACAGTTACCTCTGCTTCGTTATAATGTTACAGTCTCCATCCAATCAAAGCACAAGCTTCAATACCATAACTGATGATGCATATATAGGCATGCTTTCTAAGTACGCCTGAGCAAGCCTTTACCTGCCATGCCAAAGCTCTTCTTTCTGAATATTTATCCTAACCCTAAATAAAAGGAACACCTCTCATCCTGTTTAGGGACTCTCAGTTTTGGAAGTTACTCCCTTTGATCTCCATATTTGCTGCAGATAAAGTTTCCTTTGTGTGATGACTGCACCTGGTGTGGACTCTTTCTGTACGTCACCAGGGAGCGAACTCAGGTTAGCTGCATTATAGAATGATGATGTCCAGCTTGCTAACTCGAGTAGCTGTACATACGGTAAATACTGTTGAATGAAAGACACACTTAGATACACACACATATGAAATACATAGTTCCAGAGTCTTGAGACAGACTAAGTGAGGAGTTGAAACCCAAGTTGAGCCCTACTTAGGGCTCCCATATAGCTTCTAGAATTTCACCTCCAAGTCCTAGGGAATCTTTTCCTCTCTAAGCTTCTTTGCTGGCAACTGCTGCCCTCATCACCCTTAGGTAAAGGGCAGGCACTCCCAAGACTGCCTGAGTGTGTACTGTTGTGTGTTCAACACATACTTAACAGTACATATAACTCTAATTTAAAGATGAGGTCAAATGTAAGAAGAAATGCATGAAGAGTGCCTAGTGCTTTTCTTTACCCTTTTTTCCCTCTTTAGTGATTCCTGATTTGCTGTAAAATTTAATTAAAAAAAACCCCAAAACAAAACAAAATATTGTTTCCCTGATTCATGGTTGGTTTCCTGATTCATGGTTGGCCCCTAGAGTGTTTGAAGAAATCCCATTTCTAAACATAAGCCTCAGTGGCAAGTTTCTATTTCCCATTTTGGAAACTTCCCATGCTATAGAAGTCAAGGCTTTTTTATTCTTATGAATTGTTGGCTTTCATGAGATCTTTCATAAAACATAATCCCCCAAATATAACTCACCTTGATGAAAATTCCCTGAGTCAAGGTAAATTAATGTGCAAATAAAACTGCCTTTAGCTCTGGGCAGCAAGATGCTGAGAGCTGAGGAAAAGAAAAAGGTAAGGTGGAGTACTGGGTGGGGGGTGAATAATTTGTGTTAATCATCAATACGTACTTGGTTTATATTCCCATTTATCTTTAAACTCTGGAAAGAGCATGTTGGATTTGACTAATGAAAAAAATTCAACTCCTACAGAGCAGAGGATAACATTGGTCTGACTTTGGCCAATTTTAAGAAAGAGTAAATGGCACGTTAATTTACTGAAATACTAGTTTACAGGGTGTCCTTCCTTCAGTTCTAAAATGCTAGCCAAGTATTTTGCCTCAAAGAGTTTTTCTTGGCAGAAGTGGGAGCTGCTGGGAAACAACATCTTCTTCAGTCTTTTGAGAAAGTCTATGTGCAAGAGTTCTCCAGAAAGGGGTGGGAGAAAGAGAAAGAGAGTGAGAGAAACAGAGATAGAGAGATAGAAAAGGAGAGAAGGAAGGAAGGAAGGAAGGAAGGAAGGAAAGGGGAGAGAGAGAAGGAAGGGAAGAAGGAAGGAAGGAGGGAAACAAAGGAGAGAACAGAGTGCATTTGAGGGCTGACAGAGACGATGGGATTACCACTGACTGGGGAGAGGAGAATATTGGTAGGATTTAGAAGTACAACAGGTTCGGTGAGTTCCTTATAGATTTTGGATACTAGCCCTTTATCTGATACGTCANTAATGGTTGGAGAGAGGGAGGGAGGCAAACCATGAGAGACTCTTCAATGCTGAGAACAAACTGAGGGCTGAGGTGGGTGGGGGAGGGGGGAAGGAGGGTGATGGGCAGGGAGGAGGGCACTTGTGGGGATGAGCACTGGGTGTTATATGGAAACCAACTTGACAATAAACTATTTAAAAAAATGAAATTAAAAAATTAAAAAAAAAAAAAAGAAGAAGTACAACAGGTTCCAGCATCCTGCTCCTAGCTCAGGGTCAAAGGTTTAGAGAGAAGTGGTGAAGTAAACATAGGGAGACTGGACTAAGCCCACAGCTCCTGGTAGGAGTTAGCAAAACCCATTTACCCCCTTAGGACAGGAGCAACGGGGTTCTTGCAATTCAAAGGACAAGGACAAAAAATGTGTTTTGGTTGAGGACAAGTGCAGAAGGAAGACAAAAGGAGCCTCTGTGTGAGAGTAGGGAGTGGCTGCAACAAAGAAGCTGATTAAATATCCTATAAATCCAGAAGAAAGGCCTAAGGCCTTTCTGACTTAAATTGTGCTGATTTAAATTGATATAAAGACCATTAAGAAATGTTCTATTTCCTGCATACCTGAGTTGATGGATCAAGACCCATATTATAATTTTAATAATCCATGCTGAACAAAATCCTGTTAAACAAATGTCTTAGGATATATTTGTCTTCCAAAGTTGGAAATTCTAAAAGGGATTCCTTTTCTTTCAGGTCATAAGCCAAACCTCACCCATGGCCTATGAATTCCTAATAAGTCTTAGGTGACAGAATCCCAACATGAACCAGGCAAGGGAATATAAGTAACTCTGCCATGAAGAGTGGGTCCGTGCCCGGAGCAGAAGTGTGGAATGCGACAGTAGCTTAGAAGTGATTCCTCGACAGAGTCAGTTCTCTCAGGAGTCCCCCATGGAATAGGTCACTTACTTGTTCCTACACCTAGAAGCAAACAACACAGTATGACAAAGATCAACCTCACGGGACTCACACTAGCCCAAACTGGGCCAAAATAATTAAGTAAAGTAATTACAGTAATTATAAACTATTTGAGAAAAGGAGAAACTCGGGTGTCCATACCAATAAGGAAGAAATAAAGGAAGGAAGGAAAGAAGAAAGGATAGGAGGTGCTGGAGTTGGAAAATCACTTTGTAACTACTGCAATAGAGACTGGATCAATGGATACTAAACATGGGATGAGATTTTGAGGAGATACAGGACATTTTCATGGTCTTAATGTTTCCCAACCGATAGCTTATTAGTGGCAAGGGATAAAACCCACTCTTCATGTAGTGGAGAAACTGGACCATGTGTTGACCAAGTGGTTTAATTAAATCACTGGTCAAGGACATGGACGTCACATGGCTTTAGACGGGAGACTGGAAGAAGGCCACAAAATCACCAATGCTGAACTCAACCCAAAAATGCAAAACCTGAACTGAACTGTGAGAAAACATCAAACACAAAATAAGTGACTTTATAGTGATAAAAGGTGGGAGGGTTATGTATTTCAAAAATGTCAATGCCATGAAAAGACACACACACACACACACACACACACACACACACACAGTTGCTGGAAATGTTTCAGACAAAAGCCGGCTAAAGAGACTTGAAAGCTATATGCGGTGTCTGAGCCCAGGCTGCACACTGTGCTGGAAGGGAAATGCTATAAAAGACAACACCGGGTCAACTGACTAAATGGTAATATGGGTGAAAGAACCAATAAAATATACTGCATCTGAGCAACATTTACTGAAGTTGGTAACTCTTTGTTATGTAAGGGGATATCATTATTTTTAGAAAATGCACACTTTAATAGTTGGGGGTTTAGAGGCATTTTGTATTTAATTTTTCCTCAACTGGTTACAAAAAAAAAAATAGAGTGAAAGTGTCGAGACAAATGGGATACAACGTTCACAGGAGTAAAGATATATCAGTGTTCTTTGTAGTTTTTATTTTTGAATCTTTTTGTAAATTTGAAATTATTTCTACATAAAATTTAACAAAATATGTTACACCATACTTTTGTTTCCGTCCCTTCTTCATCCACTGTAGTTCAGGACTTATGACTTTCCATCCTAAAGCATGTACTATATGCCACAGGATTCATTTTCCTCAAAACATATTCTCTCAGATTACTCTCAAGATTTCCAGTTGCCTGAAGGTTCATGAAGAACGAACACCTTGAGCACACTGACCTATTGCCCCAAAAGGCCATTTTAGCCCTGTCAACTACCATATGGATACGTGAAACAAAACAAAACGGTCTCCTGAACTGGCTCCTGTCCATGTAGCACCATCGGAGCCATTTCCCCCAGTATGTAATATTCCCCCAAAATACTTTTATCATCTGCGTTACTCTCTCCTTAAAGCCTAGTTCAAATATCAGCTATTGCTTTAAGCTATCTTTGAAACCAAGTTCCTCAACTTCTCTCCTGAACTCCAAGATCATGAATTGCTTATATCAACCATTCATTACTTCATCTACTGCACTTGACTATCTGTTCTTCTGTGAGTTTTAGACGTGTGCATATCCTTGTGACATGATGTGTATAGGAAAGTATGTGTCATAAAGTTTTTTGACCATGAGTCAAAAAACAAATCATCAACAAGAGCAATAAAAACAAACCCAGGTCCTCTTCTAAGTTCTGTTAACAATGGCATCTCAAAGAAACGTAAGTCACTTAACCCCTTTGAACCTCAGTTTCCTCATCTTTATTTTTTTTATTAATTTTATTCATGTTTATTTTTGAGAGAGTGAGACAGAGTGTGAGTAGGGGAAGGGCAGGGAGAGAGGGAAACATAGAATCTGAAGCAGCCTCCAGGCTCTCAGCTGTCAGCGCAGAGCCCAGCGTGGGGTTCAAACCCACGAACCACAAAATCATGATCCAAGGATGCATTTAGTCACTTAACCGACTGAGCCACCCACGCACCCCAATTTCCTCATCTTTAAAATAGGAATGCATACGCCCTATCTGCCTCACTGGGTTGTGTGGGATTTGAGACGTACTTAGGGACTAAAGAATGTTCCCCTGTGGTTTTCACATATCCTTATCCCCAGCAGCTATTTATTCACGACCTCTTGCATATGATGTCATAACAAAATCTTCATTTCTACTCCTTTTAATAAAACCCAAATCATCCAGACAATGAATGCAACAAAAACAATTCATTCCTCTAAGACCCATCCTTGATCAAAACTAGCTGAACCTGAGTTGATGCTTTTGTCAAAGCCCTGCAGAAATTCTGCCTTCCTTCACCAGGTTCACACAGTTCCTTTAGAATCTTCTCATGTCTCACAATTTTGAATAAAGACTTAGGCTAACTTGTCCCTGGTTGATTTTCTTTCTCAGAGAATAAAATGATATAACATAGTAATGCTTGCCAATGGCTAATGCATAAACTAGCTTCGTGAGAGTCCCCCTCAAGATATTTCAAATAAGAAAAAAAATCCCAAACCAAAAACAAAGTAACAGCAAAATAAAACCAAAGGAAAAAAATTACTGTATTCTTCCTAAACTCTGTGTTGTCAGGCCATGAATTGGTCCTTTTAAAGCTGTTCATGTGATTCTGAAATAAAGTTGCACCTACATAGAGAAAAAAAGTTTTGGAGAGCCATAAAGCACTACTGAATTGATAGTAAAAAGATCCATCAGTTGGCGGTTTGCTTTGTTTGAACTCAGAAATGATTCTTTCAAAAGTTAAAATCCCACACATGCTATCTTCACATTGATAGAATCAACTGATCTCTGATCATAGGAACCCCTCAGGACTGAATGTAGGACACACTTCTCTGCTGTACAAGAACTATCTCGCGCCTTGTACTAAAATAATTAATAATTTTAGAGATGTTCTCTGAAAAGGAAAAGCAGTTACTATCCCGGTGGGTCATGTGCTTGGAGTTATTTTCAGTTATTTTCAGAATAAAGGCACAGCACCGATTCCTCTTTCATTCGGTTTCCCTATGTCTCTGGGGTGGACTTTTCTATGGCTCACCTCAGTTAGGAACCTACATATCAGGGATTGAACTTGACATCCTTAATATGAGAGTTTAACCAACTGAGGTAAATGGCCAGAAATGATCTATTATAGCTTATAATGAAAAAGTGGTTCAGCTGACAGAATGCCAGCATATCTATCAATTTACCCAGACAGTAAAAAAGTAGAACTTGCTGCTGTTCATCACCAAAATACATAACAAAGAAATTAAACAGAAATCGGCATGTAAACAATGACTTCAATATTTTATGAGGCCCTAAGATATTTATCACCCACAACACTGAAATATATAATGTCTTCTTGAATTATTAAATAGGAAAAAAGTGACATGAGAATATTGCTAATTTGAGAGAAAAAACATTTAACCTGCTGCTTATTAAATGGAATCATTGTTAGAAAAATTGGAATAAAAAAATGAAATGTGTGTATCAGATTCAAGTTGTGTAGTTGGTTTTATAGTCACCTGTAAGAAACGGGATAGTCAAAAGTTTCAGCAAAAGAAAAAGCAACAAGAACAGGGGGATTTACCTGTCATGGCCTGTTGGTCGTCCACGGTTAACTTTAAACTTTTTCCTCGACGGACCACACGCACTGTGTGCCATTCATTATCATTGAGGTTATAGCCGGCAAAAAGGGTCTCGGGACCTTTGCCTGTAGAATATGCCAAACAGTCATTATGGACACTCAGAATCAGTCAAGCAAATGAACCTCACAGAGACTGAGAGAAAGAGACAAAGTAAGGGGAAGAGCACGGGAGGGGGAGGTGAGACAAGAGAGAAGGAAATGAGAGAATAAGGTGTGTGTGTGTGTGTGTGTGTGTGAGAGAGAGAGAGAGAGAGGGAGAGAGGAGAGAAGAGACTGGCTGGATCAATTCTCAAACCCATTAGAATCAGAGCAAGCAAGGAAAATGACAAGTTAACAGACATTCAAGTGTGACACTTTAAGAAGAATCTTTAACATTATGCATTGATCAAAGACAAGTGAATGAACCTTGTTGTCATAAATAGGCACAGTCAATATAGCATCAGGAAGCCTCCCAAATTTACACACGCTTTTTTTGTTGTTGTTGTTGCTGTTTTTCCTAAGGAATTTTCTGATCTTTATAGTTAATGCTTTTTTGGTAATGAAGTAAATAGCAGTCTTGTAACCTCTGACTTGGGGAAGAGAGCTGACTTTAAGTAACTAGCTAAGCATCTTCAGGCTCGGGCAATTGGCTGATTAGAATCTGGTGAGGAGACTGCTCTAGGCACTGTATTGTGTGACGGCTGCTCTTCACTCTTACATCATGTATCTCTAACGTTCACCAAGTTCTTAAATGTATGGAATGTTGTGTCTAAAAACTAAGTTTAGTGAAGGCACAGAAAGTGGGTTTAGATAGAAGTAGTGATCTTAGGAAATGAAGGGAAAAAAAAGAAGTTACAGTCAGTGAAGATCCAAGTGTTGAGTGGGAAGGAAAATTAAATGAGATTAAACAGCACTAGAGAGCAAGGATTCCCAGCTGAGGACCAAAAGAAAAAGGGCAAGAAAATTAACCACCTAGGAGAGTAACTGCTAGTGAATCTATGTAAATCTATGCAAATTGCTTTACAGAGGCTTCCAACAGACATACTTTTTCAGAAAGTTGTTTTATGGAACTAAATCACTAAAATGGCAAACTTAGACAAACATCCTTTTTCCACTTAGGAACAAAAAAAGGGAAAAATTCCACACAAACCTTTAATATAACTGGATTTTTAAAAATTAAAATAAAGTATTTCTACTAATCTAATAGTATGATTCACTAAGAAAATATTATAAAAAGTTTTTAAAGGCACATTATTTGCTGATGGCTTTTTCCTCTGTTTGTTTTGCAAGTACTGAAATTTGTTGGTAAGCTAAAGTAATGAAAAAAAGTGACACCTCTGAGTTTCATGAGCTCATTCAGGATCAGGATTGGGTTCACAATTTCTTCAACCGAATTCTACCAGCAAAACGATTCAATGTCCAAGGATCATAGAAGGGCATAAA
Source organism: Crocuta crocuta (assembly GCF_008692635.1). Taxonomy (NCBI): domain Eukaryota; kingdom Metazoa; phylum Chordata; class Mammalia; order Carnivora; family Hyaenidae; genus Crocuta; species Crocuta crocuta. Next base: position 16,171,524 of record NW_027551558.1, read on the forward strand.
AAGTCAAGGGGAAGGAGAAAGGGGAGAAAAAAATGGGAGAGAGAAATAATAAGAGAACCAAATAGAAGAACTTCAGTGGTCCATCCAACAAGAAATCATTGTTTGCTTTTGGCATTGCTGGCTATCCATCAAGCCCCGATTTATCTGTTAGGAAGTTAGTGATGCAAGTTCTTCCTTCCCGGGTTGGGTATTCTCTGGGGCTTAAAATGAAACAGAGAGATAAACTAAATTTTGCAGGATGGACTACTTCATCTCTTTAAAGGAAACTACCATGAAGATTACAAAGAATCTCTTTTTGTTTCATTAGAAAAGTTAAATTACACATCCAGTCCAGATACATGAATAAAAACTAGTCAGGACAGAATAGTTTTGAGAGATTGATCACTAAATAACTAGAGGAAGCCTGTTAGTTCAGCAACAGGAAAAAAAAAAAAAAACAAAAAAAAAAAGCTTTGAGGCCAAATGTTGAAAGCAAGTTCCACGATCAAAGGAACTCTTTCTAGTTTCAACAGTGAAGAAAGAAGCGCTTAATAACTCTGCAGAATCTTAGTATCCTACTGGCAGCAAGGGTCATTCTTAGTTTTGATCTTTGAAAAGAGAATATATCATGTTAAAGCTATTTTTATAGGGAAGACTTTTTTCCCATAGAAATGTGTCCTTTTGAAGCAGCTTCACTCCCATTCTCTTATTTTTAAAAGTGTTTTGTCAAGAAAAAGAAGCTTAAGGGTGATATCATCATTATACCCCATTCTGGGCTTGTCTTGCTCACAAGTCATAATGCTTAATCTATGAAACAACTATTTCCATAACAACAGGCACAAAATCCAATTAAAAATAACCCTTTGGTTCATAAAAATCTCTGTGGGCCAACTTCAAGCTCCTTTCTTGCATTATTAAAAATGTGAAGAGATTGATTTTGGAAGACAAGGTTTTAAAAAATGCACTTAATATTCTCAGTTCAAACCAATGTTATCTATGCAACTTGAAGTGTAATAGATAGTGCACTGGCAAGGAGTTAAGAATTATGGTTGTTAGTCCTTGATTTGCTACTAAGAAAAGTATTTGGGGGCTGGTAAATGCTTACTATGTTCCAGGCATTTTATCTATTAATTCATTTCATCTTTACATTGTTATCCTTTTGTAGATGTGGAGATGAAGGCCTAGAAAGCTAAAACTTTTTGCCCCAAGGTCACACGGCTATAATGTGGTGGAAAAGTGTTCCATCCTAGGTCTCAGTGACCCAAAGTCTGCATGTTTTCTCCTGCATTAGCCTGTTTCCAAGTTATATGACCTTTGGCGAGAAACTTCTCAGTTTCCCTACATCTAAATGAATAGATGGAGATGAGAAAGCTGCTCTGCCATGACTTCCAGGTTGCTTTACAGAATGATTACATGTTAGGAGATCTTACACATCCTCTACGTAAGTTATGGTGAAAGGAAATCTCTAAACAGAACACCACAACTCTAAAAGGTACTACAGGAATGATACAGAGGGAGGACCATCATTTTGGGACTGAATCCACCCATAATCAGCAACTTGCTAGAACATTTAGCTTCTGGTGGTCTCAGCAACCTTATTTATAAAAGGGAGGAGAGTATTGATGATCTCCATAATGCCTTAGAGATCTCGCATTCTCACATTTAAAACATATGGAAACGCGCACCTGGTGGCTCAGTTGGTTTAGCTTCCCACTTCAGCTCAGGTCATGATCTCACAGTTTGTGAATTTGAGCCCCACATCTAGCTCTGTGCTGACAGCTCATAGACTGGAGCCTGCTTCAGATTCTGTATCTCCCTCTCTCTCTGCCCCTCCTCTACTTGTGCTGTTTCTCTGTCTTTTAAATATAATTACATGTAAAAAAAAAACCCACATATGAAATTGGTAAAGAAATTGTAATTTTGAGTTTGAGAGTCATTTGCCCTCCTGTCAAAATTCTAATGGCAACATTGTAATCACTAAAGCCATAAATGATCTAAATTCCTTTTGTGATTTCCTCTTCTTTTGGGAGATACCAAAACATTGGAAGTAACATCTTTCTCCCAGCATGAATTTATTATGGACTGAATATTCATATGTTGAAGCCCTAACCCCTAATGTGATAGTATTAGGAGTTGGAGCCTTTGCAAGGTAATTAGGCTTAGATGAGGTAATGATGGTAGAGCCCTATGATAGGACTGGTACTCTTATAAGAAGAGACGTTAGAGTTCTTTCTCTCCATCATGCAAGGACGCAGAAAGAAGGCTGGCCATCTGCAAGCCAGGTAGAGATCTCTCACCAAGTACCAAACCTGTCAATACAGTGATCTTGGACTTCTGAGAGTCTAGAACTGTATGAAATAAATGTTTGCTGTTTAAGTGACACAGTCCATGGCATTTTGTTATAGAACTCCAAGCAGACTTAGTAAGCAATAATTTAAAGATTTTAAAGAAAGTCCACAGCACTGTTTCTATTTTAATCATTTCTTATGTTTTATAGAGAGTTAAAATTTATTTCTATTTTTACACTTGGTTCTTACTGTAGTCTATTATTTAAGCCATAGAGACCCCCCCACCCCCCATGATTTAGTTAAGAAAGAAGACTTAAAAAGGTTGAGTGTATGATTAGAAGTCTCAGAGGCAGTAAGGGCTGGAATTAGGACTGAGATCTTGAGATTTTCCAAGCCCCTTCTAGTGTCCTTTCCATAGGCCTCAAAGTGATCTGCAGATAATAAAAGGTGTAATGTGGTTGAACGACAACAGCCAATATCTAACCAGACCGAATCAAAGGTCGTGTTTATAAGATAAAGCTCTGTTAAAGAATTTTAGAATAAGAAGGGACATGGGAGGTAGAGAAGCTCACAGAGCCATCTACAAACTACTTGAGATCGGAGGCAATTAGAGGATGTTCCACTGTTTATATGAAGACTTCACGTCCCCAGACTGGCAGTCTATGAACTTTCTTCAAATCATTCTCCCATTATATTATGCTGAACTAGACTAAACTTCTTAAAGGATACCAAGAGCTGACTCCATGATTCAGCAGTCACATTTTAAGGAGAACTGTGCTTGTCAGCTTGGTACTGCTCAATACTTAGCACCGAATAATCAGTAAATGGTCACTCAGGAGCAGTCAATACACTATTCCATGTACCAGGATATGCTCTTGCTTTATGGACAAGTTCACTTAGGAAACAAAATGACAGAGCAGAAGGTGATTTTATAAAATAGTGATCTTAAAGAAACTCTTTTAACTGTGGTAAATTATTCTCTCTTCAGTTAAAAAAAAAAGTAGATCAGGAATGGGCAGTGTTGGAGACTCTGACCCAGTCTCCCTCTAAGCTTGCCTTACTCAGAACAAAAATAGTTGTGCAATGTGAAAATCCAGGAGCTAAGCTGGGGCCGTTTTATTATTTTTAAACCAATGGAATTGTTCTTTTGCCACCTGTAGTTTTACACAAAGAATATAAGAATGATGTAAAGTGGGAGTTGCCCTGCTATTTAAAAAGCAGTCTAGGGCCTCCTGGATGGCACAGGTCATAATCTCACAGTTTGTGAGTTGGAGCCCCACATAGGGCTCTGCGTTGATGGCATGGAGCCTGCTTGGGATTCTGTCTCTCCTCTCGGCCCCTCTCCCACTTGTGCTCTCTCTCTCCTCAAATAAATAAGCCAAAAAAAAAAAAAGAAGCAGGCTAACTTAGTCCCAAGGCAGCACCCAGAACACGTGGTGAAAGTAGCTGGCTCATTTCTCCCTTTTAGAGAAAGGATAATTTGTTAACCAGAAAACTCAAGAAAGGCTTTAAAAAATCATTTACAAGTAACCCTTTGCTTTTAAAATCAGATTTGATTAAAAAGAAAAGATTCATAAGTCACTGATGAATTTAAAAAAGCCCTATACTTCCAGAACATTATTTATTATGTATATTAAGGTCCAGAGCTATTCAAAGGTACCGTTGTTAATTTATGTGCATTATTATGAGTTATAACTCTTTCATGAGTTATTAACACACCTTTAATTGTAAAATACAAATTTATAGACTGTCTTCTGAAGATTTTGGAGGTCATTTCCTTGTAGATCATGTGAGTTATAGAATAGATTGCCTTTCCTTATTTCCAGCCATAAGGAAGTCAAGATTTAGGATTTGCACTTAATTTGATCAACTAGATTATTTTCTTCCCTTAAGTGCTTGCTTTCTTTTCCTTCCTTCTTTCCTTCCTTCTTTCCTTTCTTTCTTTCTTCCTTTCTTTCTTCATATTGGCTTTTCTCCACAATGAATTATTTTAAAAATATTTATCATTTTCAATTCTATTTGAAAGTACTGGGACATAAATCAATAAGTGAATTTATTTAATGAAGAAAGGGATAACTTCTAAGAGATGTATAGATAATTAATCCAACTCTTTAATTTTACAGATAGTTCCATGGTAGGTTAGTCTATCTAGATAGCCCTCTCTCTCTCTCTCATCTGTCTGTCTGTCTATCTATCTATCTATCTATCTATCTATCTATCTATGTATCTATCTCCAACAGGATTAAATGAAACTTTATTGACCAATATCAGGTTTATTTGCAAGTGGATTTTAAATTTATTTTCATATTTGTGATGAATATTTTTAACCAAAATATATATAACAAAATACACATAATACTAACTTTAGATCCTTTTTGGAAGGAAGTCTTGTGTTTTGTGAACTACTTATACTAGTTTTTGATGGGGGGGGGAAGAGTTAAGAGCAATAGAGAAGAATCAACCAAGCTAAGAAATTTGTGAAGCAATGCGATCCAAGATGTTTATTACACTAAAATGACAACTGTCTCAGGAGCTAAAAGATGGATGTGGCTGGAGAAAAGCAAGCCCATACCTATTATACTTTGATTTTTAAAACACCTAGACGTGTGGGCCACAAAGCTGAGATTCTACATTCCCTTTAAGCCATTATCTCTATTTGTATGTTTTAAAGATGTTAACTACGTAAGTGGAACATCTGTACCAACTACCCTATTTCTTAGTAGAGGTCAAACCAGTTGGCTCTAGATTTCCTTTTTGTTGACTTAAACATCAAATGTAAGCAATTTCTATTTTATCTTATCTTTTATTTGAGTAGTTAATCTCACTCAATTAAGCCATTTATTGAGCAAGGGGATTTCCATGGGTGCTTCTGCAAAGCCATAACCTAGCAATCTGCAGAGAAGATAGGCAGGTAGAAATCCACTTTGTTTGCCTACTGGAAATGATAGATCTGCTACCTCCATTTTACTGAGAACAGGTTGTGTTCTTTCAACTACAGCTGAAGAAGGGCATCATGTGAAAGTGGATACCAAAGTTTTCAAAGTTCTGTTGTTAAAAAAAATCTAGTATTGCTTTACATATATATATGTATATACACACATATATACATATGTGTATATATGTATATATGTGTGTATATGTGTGTATATACATATATACATATATATATAAATTGGTTCTATATTTATACATGAGTTTTCAATTATTCTTCAGATCATTAAACTGCCTATAGCACTCAGTAATTGAATTAGGAGTTACAGCACCACAGAATTTTAGAATTAAGAAATTTTAAAACTGAATGGTCCGTATTGAGTCTATGGTCTATCCTATTTAATTGCTCTTTTTCATTCTGGATTAAGTGGCATTCATAGCCTATTATTTTAGTTTAAAAATTACTTTTTGCAAAACACTGATCTCAGCATATGTATGTCTAAGTTGGTTAGATTCTCAGGATGCTTGCATTTTAATCAATCAGATGTCAAAACTGGCCAGGTAGTAAATATATTTGGCTTTGCAGGATGTGGCTGTCATTGCAATTACTCAACACTGCCATTGTATGTTCAAAGCAGCCATAGACGATATGTAAACAAAGGGGTGTGGCTTTGTTTCAGTAAAAACATGTATTAGAAGAGGCAGTCCTCTGTGTGCTGGAGTTTATGCTGTATTTATGCATAAAATACACATAAATAAATATACAACTTAAGTGCCTTATCTCGTAGACTTTTACATTGAGTATTAAAGAAATAAATAATGGAAATACATTCAAGAACTTAGGAGTCAGGGGACCTGAATTTTAGATTCAATTTTGCCATTAAATCTAGCATAACATAAATAATGATAACTGAGTCCTTCTTACTGTTCCTGGTCTGAGTTTTCTTATCAGTAAAACAACAGCATAACAAAAACTGAAGGCAACTTAGCCTTTAAATGGCATCAACCAAAGCCTTTTTGTTGTTGTTGTTGTTTTAAGTACACTCTATGCCCAGCATGGGGGTTCAAACTCACAAATGTCAAGATCAAGAGTCACATGCTCTACCTATTGAGCCAGCTAGGCATCCCAAGGCCACCTAATTCTAAAATTTAGTTACTTTTCCTGGCTCTACAAATTTAGAACAGCAGCCTTTATTAAAATGCATGATATCTCTGTATGTGTGTGTGTATAAAATTAGGTGTCTACATATATCCACATTTCTGGAGAGTAACGAGTTTCATTTGGCAGTTGACTTTGAGGACAGTGACTTCTGGTGCGAGGCAGACCTGGTGGGAAGATGGAAACAAGCCTTGTCATCATGACAACAATGGGAAGAGAGAAAAGCAGGAGACACGGGCTAGCACCGTGCTGCTTGGTGCCAGAGTCATGGCTCCTGGCAGCAGCCCTTCCACCTGTAAATGACAAGAGGGTGTGCTTCTCAGGTGGTAATTATGACACCTTCAGCCTGCTGTTTGGTTTTGCGTTTGGTTCCTGGTTTTAAAATAATTACTTTAAAAAATAATCTAACCTCTGCTTAAAGAAGAAGAAGTAGAAGAAGAAGAAGAAAAGGAAGAGGAAGATGAGGAGGAGGATGAGGAAGAAGAGGAAAAGGGGGAGAAGGAGAGAGGAGTAACTCTTCATTAAAAATTTTATTTTATCTTTCTCCCTGCCTAGATACTGAGCTGGGAGCAAAATTCTTTTGTATCTATTTCTCATGTGAATCAGCTAGGGAGTTTAATTATAAATTAATATTAGACACAGGTAAATTGCACTTCCAAATTCTTCTTCTGCTATTTATTAACATTACTTGGAGAAGGACCGATAAAATAATTTGCAAGTCTGGTGCAAATTGAAAATGTGGGGCTCTTGTTCAAAATGAAGAATTTTTGGACAGTTACAGCTGACCGTGAATTTAAGCACAGGTCCTTCAAAGCATAGCGCCATGGGTGACTATGCAAATTCTATGTTGCTGAAGACAACCCTGAAGAGAAGAATTAAGTTTTGTGCTTATTTATTTTAAACTTCTTTTAGCTCTACATTTGGAAATATGCAGACAAGGCTGGAAGCATTTATTCCCTTAAGAGGTACTGTTGGGTCACATTCTTCATCCATTGGCACTTAATGGCAAGGCCTCTGGAGTATCAGAGGAGTTATGTCAGAGCTGTCCTACCTGCTGGGCTTGGTGCCAATCAGGACTTGGACTTGGTGACAGGCTAATACTTATCCTAACAACCATGAGGCTGAGCTACCTGCTAAGTCATGTAACTCCTCCCTCTTCTCTCTCTCTCTTCAACATCTCCTCAATTTATTTAAGCATACATCCTTGACAACTCTTTTTTTTTTATTTTTTTTTTTTAATTTTTTTTTTTTAATGTTTTATTTATTTTTAGGAGAGAGAGAGAGACAGCGTGAGCAGGGGAGGGTCAGAGAGAGAGGGAGTCACAGGCTGAAACAGGCTCCAGGCTCTGAGCTGGCAGTCAGCACAGAGCCCGACGCGGGGCTCGAACCCACGAACCGCGAGATCATGACCTAAGCGAAAGTCGGACGCTTAACCGACTAAGCCACCCAGGCGCCCCATTGACAACTCTTTAGAATGTCTTCATGAAGAGCTACTTGCCTTTTCTGTACAAGCAAGATGATGTTTATAGAGTCCTAAGGATAGACACATTTCCTTATATTGTAAGTATTAGAAACACCTCTCCCTAATTAAAAAGCACTTTGGCTAAATAGTGTAAAGCCAGACCTTGGAGCTTCAAGATGCTGATTTTTCTAAAATGAAAATGAACAACAGAAGAAAGACACTTTGTAAACTATTTCTGTGGTGAAAAAAAAAAATAGTCACATGCTAATTAATTACAATGTATCTGTTTTGGTTAGATTATTATTTAAATTTGTCTTTGTGGGTTTAAAAAAAATATTTTAATGTTTTATTTATTTCTGAGAGAGAAATAACATGAGCAGGGGAGGGTCAGAGAGAGAGGGAGACACAGAATCCAGAACAGCCTCCAGGCTCTGAGCTAGCTGTCAGCATAGAGCCCGACGCAGGGCTTGAACCCACTAACCGTGAGACCATGACCTGAGCTGAAGTCGGATGCTTAACCGACTGAGCCACCCACGCGCCCCTGTCCTTGTGGGTTTCTTAAAGTTTACTTATTTATTTTGAGAGAGAGAGAGAGAAAGAGATCTCATGAATTGTGAGATCTTGACCTGAGCCAAAACCAAGAGTTAGACACTTAACTGACTGAGGCATCCAGGTGCCCCTGTCCTTGTGTTTTTATTTAAAATTTTTTAAATGTTTATTTATTTTTGGTAGACAGACAGAATACAAGCAGTAGATGATAGAGAGGGAGAGACAGAATCCGATGCAGGCTCCAGGCTCTGAGCTGTCAGCATGTCCGATGAGGGGCTCAAACCCACAGACTGTGAGATCATGACCTGAGCCGAAGTCGGATGCTTAATCAACTGAGCCACCCAGGCGCCCCAGTCCTTGCGTTTTTAAAGGTGCTAGAATGTGTATATCTTAGTCTAGTGCAAATGTTCTGGACTTCCAGGTTAGGTTTTTATCCTTGTTCCATAAGTTACTAAATGTGTGAACTTGTGTAATCTATTAAAGTTCACTGGGTCTCCGTCTTTACATCTGTAAAATAAGCTAGTAACAGAGATACTTGACTACACAAATAGATTTAATGAATTTGAATAATTTAAAGCAAAGACTGATACATCATAAGTCTTCAGTTATAGTAATAATAATATTATCATCACTATTATATCACTATTATTATTAATTTCCCTTCAGTGTGTTTAAAATCTCAAAGAGAATATCCTATATCTATGTCTTAGTGCTTTGAATGTAATAGGCATTCACTAAATGCTTATTGAATGGGTGTACTTGTTTAGAGTTTGTTGGATTGTATATGTGTGTGTGTGTGTAATAGATGAAATATCTCTTGATATTGAATTAAGCCAAAGAGTTAAAGAAAAACAACTCCATTAACCTTTAATGTTTACATTCACTCGAAGTGTTAGGAAACAGAAAGCTTCATCCTTTGTTGTCATTTTTGGCAGCATGGAATCTGGTAAGCCATACAGTTGGAGAACCTGGGTAAACCAGTTATCTGGCTATTTGTACAGCTTTTTTGATCAGTTCCTTTGAAAACAAATTTAATACTGTGTAGAGCCTGGGAGGGCAAAATCACCTAAAGCTAGCAGTCAGTAACTTCCAAATGCAAAGAAAATAGTTGGTTCAGGAGTTGACGGATTCAAGAATTAGTGAGTCATTATAAGAAAACATGAGTCTTGTCTGCCAAAAGATCAGACCTTGAAGAGCTGCTGGAAATACCCTACAGAGGCCTGTCTGCCATTTTCCTAACTCACACCAATGCCGTTCTATTATCTACAAAATAAACTTGAGAATATACAGCTGTCTCCCCTTCTGCTCCATATCTAGCTTAATACCATAACTCTAAGCAAAAATCAACAGGGATTAAATAATCTACTAAGAAACAGTTAGCCTCTATAGCTTTGACATTGATTGTACCCATTTATGACAGACCAGGATAAATATCTCAGATGTAAATAAGTTTCAATATGAAAAAACATACATTTGAAGAAATATAAATTACCTTATAAGAATATAATTACAACACAGTAAAAATGAACACATATTATATAAATACATTGTTCAAAGAATGTTTCAAAATAGTTCACTTTAAATCTAATCTAGCTCAACTGGCAAGTTTAGGAAGAAACATAGTAAAATATACCTAATATACTGAAAGAAAACATTTGGACTGTGACTTTATTTTAAGGAAAAAAGGTCATTTCCAAGAAATGCTTATCACATAATAGGATAGCTTGCAGGTGTAAGTAAGTACTAAATAGTTAATGTGATTTTAAGTAAGCATTATAAATGGAAAATGTATTCACAGTTAGTATAACATGAAAAGGATTATATTGATTTATATTGATACTGATTTAATATGTCTTATGCAATACTTAACAAAATTTGAAGCTATCTGAATGAAAAAAAAAATGAAACAGTATACATATATCAAGCATTTGGAAATTTATAAATATTTGACATTTCACTAAAAAGTCATGGGTCTAGAGTAAAAAGAAACAAAGATTATTTAACTAAATATATCATTCCTCATCAGAATATGCTATTATAATAGTTATAGAGTTTCTTCTTATAAGAAGGCCAAGAAGAAGGCATGTTTTTGCAGAATATAAGGAAAAATGACTTTACCTGTATTTCATTTTCTGTATCTTGTTAATGTAAGTTCACTGGAATATCTTTAAATACAAGATTGCACTTATAAAATTAAGCTCCCCTTCAGTATTCTTTGGGTATTCTTGAACAAACTTTCTCCACAAAATAAAAAGTATATTAGAAAAATAAGTCTCAGTTCCTGCCTTTGTTAATGTATTTATCCCCTTCCTTTCTTTTCCTTGAGAAGCCATTATCATGCTTGAAAATCTATCTTTCAGTATTTGTCTCAACATTATGAATTATTTTTTAATAAAACATTCTAAGAAATGTGATGTGAAATATTTTGTCTTTAGAACTGTTGAACTGTGGTAGCTCATTTGTTTTGATCTTTTTTCTTTCCTCAGTGACTGCATCAAAAAAGGCAATGGACAAGTAACACATGACAACTTACTCATCCATCATTTAAACTGGAATAATAATACATTTTCCCAAGTAATGATATGATTATTTACTAAACCCTTCTTTACTTTGAATTTTAATAATGCAATAACAGATAGTGCTAACTTAATTATTTTCTTTTATCGTCATTAGCTTATTTATCAGGCTAACATTTTAGTCATTGATTGCTACGATTTAGTCATTGAGTGCTATGATTGTATATAACCATTATTGTAGTAACGGGGAAAATATTGAGATTGCTCCTGTATTTGAAGGTGTCTTTGGGTCAGAATCTTCTAAAATGAATGGCCTGCTTTCCTATCCTAAAGTATTCTTAAGAGGTGCTTGTCCAACTATAAAAACACTTATTAGCAATTAAATCCTATGCCACATTAACTTGCTTATCTGAGGAAACAGTATTTGCAGGTTCCTTGGACTTAGTCAATCAACTGCTAGAAGTAATGTTAGGTCTGTGTGCTTGTTCCCATCAGTCTTCCTATGATGAGATTATGTTACTTAGTGGTTTTTTTTTTTCTTTTGCTTAGTGGGTTACAGTCAAAGATAATTTATAGCAATGCATCTATAAGTATCTTTTAAATCAAGGTTATCCCAATATGGTTTGTTTCACAAGATCTTGCTCACAGATGCTTCCAATCAGTTTTAATTTGACTGCTCTGAAATCACTGATGAATCACAATATAACTTACTTTTATACCAGTATGTTTCTTCTCTATCATTTTCAATCTTCTCAATGAACTGGACCTACTTTATATTACTTTCGCACAACATATAAGCTGAGCAACAGATTAGGTTTTGAAATACTACATCTCATAGTCATATTCTGGGTATAATGTTTCCAATTTTTTGCTAAAATAAAACAATAGGTTGCAAATGACCATTATCCTATATGTATATTTTTAAAGAAACACATATTACACAGTGTGTTATATATTAAGTATGTAACATGCAAACTATTATGTGTTATAAGGGCATTTAAAATATGAATAAAATATTTCTCTGAGGGTTGAAGTGGTTTCTTTTATATTTTATGTTTCTTCTAGCTTCCAAATATGAATATTATTTATGATTAGGAGCCGAGTATTGCTTAAAAAGAGACACATTTTGATTATTTTGTAAGTCAAAATTTTTGGGAAATTAGTCTCCCAATACATTTAAAATATACAAACCATAATAGAAACATATGTTGTAGTATAAACCTGGATTGTCCTAAATAATGGTGGAATTGGTTTCTGTTATATCTTAACAAAGCCATTAATTTTATTTACCTTTCATTGCATATTTTAAATGGGTAGAGTAGAAAAAAAAAACACTGTAGCAAAGTTAGAATATACGGATAATGAACAAAAATAAGAGATTAAAAATTACCCACAATCTATATAGCAGGAACTAGAAACATTTTGAGGGATATCTTCCCAGAAATATTGCAGAAAAGTCATTTTCTTACAGTGGTTGTCAATTTTGCAACTGATAACTCAAAAACAATAGGAGATATCAATTATTTCTTTACTGCTAACTGTTTGAACTAATTTTACTTAATTGAACAGTTTAAAGAATTGACCGGCTACCCAAATACTATGTTTGACAGTGTAAAGCTTCCATCTTGATTTATTGGACTGAATCTTCAGATAAAATAATTTAATTTATAAATGTAGTATGAAGATAGTTCAAGAATCTCACCACCTATATTGTCACTTTCAGAATTGCATGTGGCTATTATTTCTATTTTTTATTACTTTTTAATATTATTGTAATCAATATAATGTTCTACTTCCATTTTGATCTATTTTAACACTATTAGGTGAATATATATGTATATCAAAGGGATTTGCTTAACTTATTAAATCATTTTTTTAAATTTTCTTTTACTGGACACCTTCATAATGCATGAAAAATCAGTAATACCAACTTTAAGTCATGCCATTATAGTATATTATAGTTCTATAATATTTGGGTTTTAATTTTCACATGCATTAACTATTTCATTTGTACTTACTGAAATGTAAAACATTTCGAGATTCTTTTGATTTTCTAGTAGTACACATTTATTTATACTGGAAATTTCTTGATTTCCAAAATGGGTTGATATTTTCTATGTATCTGACAATTTAATGAGTGCGTATATTCACAGGCTGCCTATATTCTTTGCACGCAAATTAAAAAAAAAAGAGAACTGATAATTCTTACCCTAAGTTCTACATTTCCAAAGCAATTTTAATCATCATAATCATCTATAGAAAAAAGTCAACTGACTTTGAAATTTATTTCCGTAGTACTATGCACAAAATATTTTCAGTCTAATTTTACAGATGTACTGGGAAGGGTGATGGGAGAATGAAGAATTCTCACTTACTACATGAGAGTTGCATTCAGAGAACCAATAACAACAAACAAACAATCGAATATTGAGTGCAATAAGAAATAATGGTAAATTAAATACCATTAGGATTTTTTACTTTACCTTTGGGAAAACTGTTTTCATAAAGCACTTCTTATCAATTTTGCTCTTTGCTCCCATTGGTAATAAGTGAAAGAAGTGGATAAGAGCTCTGAGCATACTGAACATTTCAATTTTCAAATTCTTTGATGGCCCCATTCATTATGCCCACCCCCAACTGAAAGAGCCTTTCCCATCTGACTTATATGCTACATGTTAGCCAATTATATGTTGAAGAAATTGTTATCCTAATGGTCATTTTATGGTTACAGTAAAAATATTTTAAATCAGATACCCTAGAGAAAAGATGCTTGTGTGGAAAATCTGCTGTTCTTGTATTCCTTTGAGGAGAGTATTATGTGGGTCCCTGCTCTGAACACAGTTGACTGGCTTATCAGTGGGTAGCTGGCTCCAAAGCTAAATCTGGTCAGCAGCTTATGAAGTGACATTATTTGAAAGTTCTGCTCAATAGTCTAAGAATAAGTTGTGAATCCACTAGATTCTCTTTCTAAGGGAATTCGAATACATAACCTACATACGGACCACGGTTGGTAAAGGGGCAGCAAATAGCTGAAGAACATGCACAGAGAACAGAAGCCATGAAGGAGGAGAGGAAATATAATGAAAAAGCAGAAGACATGGAAGAATAGAAGCTACAACCAAGCTGACACGAGTCAGTATAGAGAACAGGAATAGCTAAAGCATCAGAAGAAAAGACAGAGGATAATGAAGTCACCATAATGGCACAACACTGAGAAGGGAGGTTTAAGTGACAGCAGATGAAAGGATGACAAAATATCTGGGCCATTGGAGCCACCATGTGTGTTGAACAATCTTCTAGTTCTTGAATCCCATTCTAATCTCCATAAAACCTGTAATGTGACTGAAATTATTTCCCGTCTATATCTGCTCTTAGTGTGTTCTTATAATAAACCTTCATTAACTAATGTAACCTGAATATATGCCTATTTCTTAACGACTTAAAAATTAAGGGATTCAGAGGTATTATATGAATAAACATAAAATATTGTAGAAACAATATTATTGTTCTAAAGTATCGACCAGTAATGGTTTTCAGTGATTATTTTTTTTATGAACAGATAAGAATAGTGACCAATGCCAAACAAATTCATAGAAGCATTCAAAAGCATTTTTTTATTTTTAGCTAAAATAAAAAATACAAGAAACAACAAGTGCTGGTGAAGATATGGAGAGAAATGAACACTTGTGTACTGTGGGTGGGAATGTAAATTTGTATAGCTGTTATGGAAAACAGTATGGTGGTTCCTCAAATAACTAAAAATAGAAATACCATATGATCCAATAATTCCATTACTGGGTATTTACCTAAAGAAAACACTAATGTGAAAAGATACATGCACCCCCATGTTCAAGGCAGCATCATTTACAATAACCAAGATATTGACGCAACCCAAGTGTCCATCCATAGATGAATGGACACAGGTAATGTGGTAGGTGTGTATGTGTGTGTGTGTGTGTGTGTGTGTGTGTGTGTGTGTGCCTGTGTGTATTACACATACACATAATACTCCAATACACACACACACACACACACACACACACACACACAAACACACACAGGATGAGATCAGTCATTTGTGACAACATGGATGGACCTACAGAGGGTATTAGGCTAAATGAAATAAGTCAGACAGAGAAAGACAAATAGCATATGATCTCACTTATATGTGAAATACACACACACACTCACATACACACACANCGCAACCCAAGTGTCCATCCATAGATGAATGGACACAGGTAATGTGGTAGGTGTGTATGTGTGTGTGTGTGTGTGTGTGTGTGTGTGTGTGTGTGCCTGTGTGTATTACACATACACATAATACTCCAATACACACACACACACACACACACACACACACACACACAAACACACACAGGATGAGATCAGTCATTTGTGACAACATGGATGGACCTACAGAGGGTATTAGGCTAAATGAAATAAGTCAGACAGAGAAAGACAAATAGCATATGATCTCACTTATATGTGAAATACACACACACACTCACATACACACACACAAATAAATAAACAAAAAGCAGAATTAGACCTATAAATACAGCAAACAAAGTCATTCTTTCCAGAAGGGAGGGAGGATGGCTATCTAAAAAAAAAAAAAAAAAAAAAAAAAAGG
>NW_027551558.1:16188330-16237010 GCF_008692635.1 Crocuta crocuta
CGAAAATGGGAGGAAGAAAGAAAAAAAAAAAAAAAAAAAAAAAAAAAATAGAAGCTGGAGGTGGAGGATGGATAAAATGGTAAAGGGAAGTGAGAGAAACAGATTTCCAGTTTGGAATGAGTAAGTTATAGGAATAAAAGGCATAGCATAAAAAATGTAGTCAATGAGGTTGTAATAAATAGCCTTGTATGGTGACAGACGGTACTTGTGGTGAACATAGCATAATGTACAAACTAGTTGCATCACTATGTTGTACAACTGAAACTAATGTAACATTGGGTGCCAATTATACTCAATTGTTTTTAAAAATAGCTTTTAACTTTTTTCAATTTTTTTAAAGTATATTGCCTTAAATGGAATAGAAAAAAAAAACACCTTTTTCTAATGAAACTTTCCATTTGGCTTAACAATTATTTTTGTATATAGTAATGTAATTCAGCCTACAAGCTATCTGAATAAATATAACTTCTTAGTGTATTTGTATAAATTCATGAGTTTTGCTGTTAAAATATTCTAAAATTCTAGTTTAGAAGCAAATTATTGAGTGTATAGACATCAACGCAAATAACTATATTTTATATTTTATGTTTTGATGAGTATTTATATAGTGTACCATAATCTTTAGGGAAACCAACTTACTGAATGTGAACTCTACCATTTCTTTGAAACTTAGGCTATGAAATCTTTTTTACATTTTATTTTTGCAATTTGTCTCAATTTTAAAAAACAATCAGCATTTTTAAATTATGCAAACATTTTCATATAGCCAAGCTATTTTCCCAGAAAACACTGCCAGTTCCATAAGATAATAAAATATATATAAATTAAACAAATAACAAAGCACCTATTTTTCAAAACTAAAAGTTTTTAAACCATCAAAGTTTTCTAAGATTTAAAAATAATAATATTCTGCATCATAAGCCATGGTATTTAAGAATATATGTATACTCCTATAAATGGAAGCTGAGCTGGAATGCTCATATTAATCCTATCTGACCCATAGTTAAGTAGACAAAATCCTCATTTTTTAAATTATGCATCTATTTGAGCAGGTGGCAGATACCTAACTTCTCTCTAAGGACTATATGAGGGACTGAAATCACTGATCATAACATTTATTTTTATATTTTCTGATAGGTAAGCAATTGATAAGGTATAAGTTGTTAGTGGCTTTCTTTTGAATAAAATTAGGAATACAAAATTGTACAAAATTTTCTAGTCTATATTTGTGCATACTAGTAAAATGAGTGTGGAGTCATGGTGCTTTAGATGATCCTTGAACATTAAGGCTGTCCGAAAAACTGCAGACTGTCTTAAATAGAAGTCACTGAGTTCTATTTAGTCTTTTTGATATTTTAGGAGCTAGCTCTCTACAAACCTAAATCAGGGCATATAAGTAAAAAGAGAAAATCCTCCAAATACAGAAAATTATTATTGTTTTCTTTAAAATGAATTAAATTTTAATCATGCATCTCACAATGAGATAAACTAACCGCAAAAAAAAAAAAAAGTCTTATTAATGATAAGAAATGTCAGATTCAAATTTCTATCCTTGATTTTCTTGGTCAATGATAAATATGGAAATGTTACATCCTTATCAAAAGAAATAAATGGAAAAGAAAACAGACACTTAAAACTAAGTGGTGGATGTTTAGAAACCGACTCTTTCTAATAACACAACAAAAACATCTGAAAGACAGGCTGTGGTCATTTGGTGATATTTAATTTTATGTAAAAAATTCTTTTTTGCAGAAATCAAGGGAATATCAAGTTCAAATGTTTCTTCTGAAACTTTCTAGGCCTTTCTGAGAATATCTACCTAGGCCATTGTGATAATGCCAACTTTAAACCATGAAAGAGAATTTGATGAATTCAGTCCACGCTAATCTGGAATTTTGTGTCACTTTGAGCACAGCCTTTCCCAACAGCAATAAGAAAATGCTGCAGTCAATCAATTAATAATTGAGCCTGATTTCAAGAGGATTTCTTAACCTGCACACATTTAAAATACTGCAGCATTTTGTATTTGTGTAAAAGCAATGAACAGATTAATTATTCACAAAAAATGGACCCAAGTCTTCTACTTACCAGGTCGTCACACTAAGATTTGCCCGGTCTGTGTAGCCATTTAAATGTGCAAGGAAAACCTGCACTCTTCTTTATAATTCTCATAAATGTAAAATGTGGATAATCCAAATGGCCGTACCTTTAAATTTACATTTCATTCCAATTCTGATATTTTTCTAAAGACTCAATATTATGTGCTAATCCCCTTTGCTTGTTTTAGCTATTCGTTTTTTAAACAGAACTCTAATTCCAGATTTTTGTGAAAAGCAATCATATATAAATTGTCTTTTTTTTTTTCCTTTCCTTCATATCTACTTTCAGTTTAAAAGAATACCCAAAAATGACAATAACTAAAAAACCATAATAAAAACAAAACAAAACCAAAAAAACTCTTCAGTTCTGTATTTATATAGTCATCTCACTTTATTCCTTGAGCAGCTCCTGTCCTGGGCAGATGAACAGCAGAGTGATGAAAAGCAATGACTCACACAGGTCTACCAATCAGGCGACTATTGTGTGGGGACTGAGGTACGTGATTCCCTTTCGCAGTTATCTGCTCTTTAGGCACCAGGCAGCTGCTCTGAACTGAACACTTACTTTGTGTTAACAAGAGCCAGCCCCCAGAAATGCCCTCATATCTTTTTAAGTAGCTTGCCAAACAGCAGCCTGATCAAAGCAATCTAATATGGCTTTAGTGCCACTGGCTGACATTTTGCATTCTTTTATTGCTTTCCATTTTTGCTACATAAAAAAATGGGTGATAACTAATATCCAGTTGATCTTTTCATTCTGGTAATAAAATGATAATACAAAGATCTTATTATCCACTCCAGACATCCATCACAGTACATTTTCCAATAACACTATTCGGAGTGTTTCTTCACTCTATCCGAGTGCAAAGTGAGGTTAAATATTCAGCCTCTCATCCTCTTTCCCTTGGAATACTTTAGACACTGAACTGCAAATAAAACAAATTAAACTTTAACCTATGACACTTTGTCCGCATTAATGTCATCTGCAATTTTGCTGTCTTTGCATTAGATAAACCATTTTCTGTGAGAAGACAAAAAGTTGGAGAACTTTCCTACTGAAATATTTTTTTCAACCCAGAGAATTTTTATGTTTGTAAAAAAACCAAGAAGTAACAAAACAGGAGAAAACAATATTGGTAGTGGAGAAGAAGAGTAAATCTCGGTCAGAAGAAAGATCAGGTGGGCAGGAGAAGAGACATATATACAGGGCACAAAGAAACCAAACTAATGCAAAGCAAAACAAACATCAGAGATCATGAGTTTATACTTAGATCAATGTTTTATATGAATGCAGAGGTGGTCCTATGCCTTCTGGTGGGCAAGAAGGGCATTCTGTCATTATATCATTGATTTGAAAAGATAAAAGCAAGTAAACAAACAAAACATAAATAAAAGAAAGAAAGAAAAACCAACAAAAACAAAAGCACAAGAGTCTACCTGCATCTACTACATAGTTACTTTCTTACATGACGAGAAGTTGGTAGGAACAAGTTTTGTTTTCAAATTTTCAATATATTTCAACTTTTAGAGATTACAGCACTAACAATTTTTAAGGTTACTAAAAGAAGAGAAAAAGAGTAAAATTTGGAACCATTTAAAGATGAAGTTTATCACTACAAAGGCCAATTTTCAGAAAAAAAAATACAGAAACACATAGCCTAAGGAGTTTGGAAATATTATAGGAAATTATTGGACACCAGCTTTAAGATTGAGATTGTCTTGGTAACTCTATCTCAGAGTTAACAAAGATTTTAGGCTATGTACTTTGGCAGACAAAAGGAATATATAATAAGAATGATGGTCTGTATGGATCCTACTAATGATGCATTTTAAATAATTTCTTAAGGATCAGAAAATTTCCTTAACAATCTTTATACTTTTAAAAGAAGACATATTAATTCCATTAATATGAAACTAAGGAAGAGACTATCAAACACACCTTTTCATGCAAATAATTCATGTATCAGTCAGAAAAGTACTATTCAGTCTGATTTGGATTTTCTTGGTAATAATTCCTTAACGAATTAGTTTGTGCTAGTGTATTTTTCTATAAAAATTATTTTTTGTAAAACAGTCTAGAACTTGATTTTTTCATTAATTCAAATATTTTTTTTTTCCCCTTCATGCTTTAGAAGAATGTGACGTTAGAGTCCTTTCTGGTCTACCTTTTTGAAGTACTGTCCAGAGAGGAAATGATACGGATAAAAAGATGGCAGTTCCTTAAGCAACTTCCATACACAATTAATTTATTTTGGAAGACTGTTGCTCTCCATAATGCACTTGATTGAGAAGGCAACAGTAATTTGACTCTTCCTTTATTCCTATCCGGGGTGTCTGAGAATGGAGAGTGGTAGATAATACACTTCTGTGCTCACCTTCCAGACCGTGAATCTGCACAAACTGACTTTAATTTAATTCCAAGTTGCACACGACAAATATATTGTAGCAATGATATAAGCTAATGGATGTCAGAGACCTAGGAGTGGTTTGGGATTGTGGGCAGACATTTCATTTGTAATCTGAAAGATCAAAGCATATATTTTGACACTGATATGACCACTATTGATGAAACAGTTCTTTTTTTTTTTTAAAGTACCCTCTCCACACATGAAAATAAGCTTTTGATTTTTAAATGAAAACAGGCTCTCTTCCCATTTAAAGATTCTTGACAGCTTTTCCTATGAGGAGGAAAATGGTGGAAACAAAGAATCCAACAGAGGTGGTCTCTGGAATTCAAAGCTGCTCTTTCCCCAAGGAGCCTGAACAAAAAGGCTGTACCCTGGCCTGTGCACTGAAAAAGATTCTATTGCTGCATCTAAACTACTGACTGAGAAATGGCTGAAAAAGAAACTCATCTGCCATCTCTTATAGTCCCACAGCTCTGAATACATGCAGCTACCTCTTCTTTCCTCCTCCCTACTACTTCCTCTTCAATGGCAAAGATTGGATAGTCTGATACCATATGTTTTCTTTTTCTTATCAAGCAACATCTGCTCTAAACTGGGGGGCAGGGATGAAGAAGGATGGAGTGACCAAAAGAAACAGCAGAGCAATTCTGAGTAAGTGTAGAGAAGTTTTAAAAGGTTTCCATCCAACATTAATAATTTTGAGTTTAATATTAATCCTCAATGTAAGATAATCTTTTGTGCTATAGTTTGTATATTTGTTGTGGAATTTTTCTTAAAGGTATCACTCGAGATATGTCACATTAATTTCATATACAGTTAATATTCTAAGTATGATGTAATTTTTAGAGACGGTGGTGGCAGATGGCTGTGATTCCATAAGTGTACATTCATCTAGGTTTCAGACAAACTTAGAGCCCTTAGGGGATAAATGTAATAAATCAGAATCTCAAAATACAAGTTATACTGAGACACAGATATTTTAATTTATGTTTTTATTGGGTAGGAAATGCACTCCAGGTAGAAATCTCTCCTTATTTAATCACTGTTAGATTTGCATTATTTGATATGCAAATTCCCCTCTCTCCTAAAGTTGAGTAATATCATGAATTCTTGATGGAACTTGGGGTTCTTGCCACGTCTGCCCACTATTCCCCAAATAAAACAAAGGCAAAAGAAAATGAAAATGTTACCTGCTCAAGAAATGTTCCTTCCAGTGACTGCTGTCAAGTTAAGGCATTTACAGTCCTGTCCGAGGTGTGCAGTGAAAGCTCACAACCATTCATTTCATTCAAGTAATTAACATGCAATGCATACTCCTTAAAAAGGAAAAAAATTCACTAACCAGCAAAAACCTTTGTCCTCAAAGGTATTATTCTGTGGAATATCCAGAGGAAACAAAAAAGACTAAGCTTACTATTACAATCTCACAATACAAGCCAAATGAAGAGAAGCGTCTAATAAGGGTGACTAGACTACAGCTATATTTTTCAAAACAAAACCAATTGGTATAGCTAGAAAACACGGAATTACATTTGATTTGGTTAACTTCCATACTAGAATTCCAAATAATAGAGTTCACAGAGTTTCATTTTGTAAGTTTAAAAATTCATGCTTTATTGTATGGTTAATATAAATAAACGAGAGTACATAAAACAGGAGTCTAGAAAGAATACTTTCCTCACATTATTTTCTGAGACTTAGCAAGTATCAAGAACATCTATAACTCCATTGAGGCACAATTCTGGCTTTAGAAAAATATTTTGTGATTGCAACTTTGTCTGCATCAGTGCCTAAGAGCTGAAAGCAGACTGGACCGTGTGGTGTTGAGTCACAAAACCTGTGCTCCTTCCCAGGAAGCCTGGGCTGGGGTTTATGTCACACACTTGGAAAATCCCATTTGTGTGAGAGCTTTGAGAGATTGTTTCAGGAACTGTTTTGTTTGAGCTGATAGTTCATGGCTTGTATGATAGTTTATCAAGTTAATTTTTCATAAGTCATGATTCAGTTACCTTTTTACTGCTGTGATAGGAAAGATCCACGTTTGTGTTATTTTAAAATGAGTATTAAAATATTTGAAGACAAATCTGAGTTGTAAAAACCATGGTGTTCAAAGTAATGTGTATTTCATTAGCTAAAGCTCATTTTATAAGTTTAAGACCACCATTTTGTTTCTCGGAAGATGACATTGCTGTTTACAAACACAGTCAATGGTTTGGGGAGTAGACTTCATTAACTAACACTCAGCATTTTCCAAAGATATAGGAAATGTTTTTACTGACTACAACGGTGAGCGATTAGAATCTTGTTAGGGCCATTTTATTGAAATACCTAAATACTTTGGTATCACTGGAGGAGATTCCTTAATGTGGTCAGCAAAACCAGGAAAGGAGAAAACCTAAACATTTACGTAAAGAAATAAAATAAATTTACTCTTAAGGTAATGCTACAACTCAAAATAAAATCACAGTCCTTATATCCTTTCAGGTTTTCTGGTCCATATTCAACTAAAACTCAGTCCATGCATCTTTTCTGACTCATCAGTTGGCATGCATATCACAGATTTGAAGGGTTTTGATTATTTTTGCAGATATGTGATAAGGATGTAAAAATTCATCATGTAAATACTCTTAATAAACAAGAAAACTCTTAGACAAGTAATTTTTTTACAGGTATATATTTATACATAGGACTTTGAAATATCCATTTTTCCAAGTAAAGCTTTGGTTGAATTTAGAAGGGATTAATAGTAGCTCTCAAAAGGAATTCCATTTTTTCCCTATATTTTGAGTTAAGAGGTAAAAACAGAAAATGAAGGAAACATGACCCACAGTATTTTTTTCTTTCTTAATTTGGTCATGAAGAGAGCTACTGGTATCCGAGATCAGGCAAAATATAAACCACTTGCCTTATTCAAAGTCCTATAGAGGTACGTCCACCTTCTGTTACATGATACTGTCACTTCTGTGCCCACTTAGAGGTAGGAATTACAATAGGAATCTCTTCAGCTGGACAGATTTCAAAATGAATTTTTACAACCCAGATGATGGACTGGTATACTTCAAAAGTGAATTCATGAGTTTTATAAGTGTCTTTCTCTTGCTCTCATTTTTTCTGGACTAGCTTACATCATAATGGAGGAATAACATTTTAAAAATTTTGAATAGGCACTTACTGGAATTACAGTTAATCCTGATACAATCTAGATGGGGAAGAATAGATGAAAAATGAAAATTTATCCTTCAAGGTAATAGCTGCAGACATCCAATAAAATCACAGTCCACCCTTCCGGGGACAGACACATGCAAATATGGCCACTCCGTATCATTTATTCTTTACATACTTCTAGAACCCAGATTCATTGTTATAAAACATCACATTGGAAACAACAATAGGTTTTTTTTTTGTTTGTTTTTCAAAAAAATGGCCAATTCAAACAAAGCTACATGGTGACAAATCTAAGTGAAATAAAGAGTTGTTAACTGTCAAAGATGCTTGGCTTAGGCTGGCTGCGACTTTCTCCCCATCTGTGAAAGAACATAACTTGTTTTCAGCATAATTAAAAAGTGCTCCGTCACAATGGGGTGCAGTGCAATCTCAGCTAGGCCCAGACATCTTGGACTTTAAAAGAGTAATATCCCACAAAGGCCAACAGAACTCTTGAGAATTGTGGTCAAAATGGAGAGGAAGTTGAATTATTCTCACCTCACCCTAATGTGTTGTTGTTGTTGTTTTCCTAGGCAAAAAAAGGTAAACAGCCTGATGCTGGTTGGATTCCATGCCTTGTATTAATTGAAGGAGGAAAGAAACAACTGTGTTTTCCTTTAGAACCCTCTAGGGGCTAAGGACTAGTGTCATTCTCCAGAGCACACAAGCCTATGCTTCTCTTAGTAGCTAACAATGTTATCTTTATGTAATAAGTGTCAGGGTTGACATAACTATTGGTTTTCCTTTTCTTATACTTGCTTCTTATACAAAAGCAGATTCTCTAAGAGCAGAATGTCTGATCTGAATAACACAGACTGTAATTACAAGGGTTATCTTTAAAGAACTGCGTGGGATGTTTAATGTTTATTTTATGTATAGATAAATATTTGCTGGTTTTTGTTGTAGTCTTTAATGCCTTTGGGGAAACATGAAAAACAAAAAACCTAGATTCTGTTTCCATATAGCTGAGTTTGTCATGTGTCGTCAACCGCATCAGAAAAGTGGTTGCAAACAGCCAAGGACCAGCACCTACACAACTCTTTCCACAGAATGCTTTGCTGTTGGAAAACTCCCATGAATGTTTCCACTTTGGTCAGCAGCCCCTTTCTGCAGTTAGGCGGTTTCTTTTGATTTGCTGTAGTGACCTATCATTGCCACTAGAGGGAACTCGAACAGAACAGTAAATGAGAGTGCAGTGTGTTCTTCAGTGATCTTTAAAAAACACCCTTTTAATTTAACTTAATTTAACTAATATTAATTGAATGTAATTGAATGTAATAAGCTATGACTGAAATAATTTTATATTTTATGAGCTACCATTCTGCCCAGCACAATTTGAAAATGTAGGTAGGGTTTCCACAAATGCCTTACGCTCATCACATTTTACTACTCTCTTTGTATATCTAGGTTTCAATTTTTATTTTTCCTTCTCCATTTATTTATTATTGTGCATGTTTAGCACTTCTAGGAATTACAGTAAAACCTCATTAATTTATACTCCTTTTGGAGTTAATGATAATAATGAAACTTATTGGGCAGAATATTTATAATTATTCATTTAGTAAGAACAGAGATTGACTGGGAAAAATTAAGCAAACAAGTTGTAAACAACCAAGTTCAGGAAGAAAACTGATTTCCAGTATTTCACTGTATGCTCATGGCACAACTTGCATGAAACAACATCCTAATTATGGATCATTCTTATCCACCCGTTAAAATCAGCCTAGTAAAACCTTTCCTTAATAAGCCTTTCTAGCTATTAATTTGTGTTTTTGAATGTAATTGAAAACAAAGCTGTGTACATTTTTTAAGTCTACAATTCAGACTCTTTCTTCATTCAGTCTAGTAGTCCCCCATATTTCATACCGCTTTTTGAGGTTTTACTGTAGTGATTCTTTCCTAATGCTACAATTAAGCAGGAAAGCATTATTTCTCTGTAGAAGAGCCTGTGTTTTTCGTGTTCTCATGGCTGTTTGCTACGGGCCGCAGACTTTGGGCATTGAAGGGTTGTGGATTGCTCTTTGATAGCAAAGTATCACCACACAGTATTTCCAAACAGAAAAGATGGGGTACCACCAAGGTCACTATTCAAAGGAGAAGCCCAGAGAGTGGTGTAGATGCAAGTGTTGATCACAAAGTAGAAATCTGATATTTTGTACATATGTTATCTAAGTAAAAGTAGATGGATTTTTATTTATCTGAAAGGGTATTGTCTATAGCAAATCACACTGTCCGTAGACATTACAATGGAAATTGAGGCTTCTTCAAACCTAATGATTTATATTTTCAATTAACCTCATTGCTACATATGGCTTCCCTTTTAAGAACCTCAGTGGTAAAAATCACAAAATGGTAAAGTATGTTGAACAAAATGAAAACAATAAAAAGATGCCCCCAAAACCGAAATTAATTTAAATGATGAAAATGAGATCATTAAAGTGTTTTAACTTTCCATGGCAAAACAGGCTACTTGATAAATGTTTGCAGGCAAAACTGAACAAAAAGTGAACAGTATTAGTTTTATGGGGGAAGGCAAGTTGTTACCTAGGTTGACCGTCAGTTTCACACGCCCTGCGTCCAGCTCCAGGCGGAGGGTGTCTGCTGAATCTCTAGAAGTGGTTGCCATGAGAATGCCGTATGCACGCTGCGATCGGAACCGTAAGGACACATCCTCAGCCTCTGTGTGCATCACCACTGGGAGCTGGATTTTCATAAACATACTCCCATCGTAGCTCAGAACCGTTGCCTCTACAGAAGGGAAATGCATATAAAAGTTCTTGGTCAGTTTCATGCCTTTACACTTTGAAAAGGAAAAGCGTGACCCATAATGGCTTCCAGATAGAACACAACACTAGAAATCCATCAAACCCAACTCATCTTCAGAGATGAGTTTTTTTTTTTTTTTTTTTTTTTTAAGCCACAAAGAGAAATCACAGTAAAGACAACTGTGAAGAATCTGCTAGCGTACAGACACAGGGATGGCTGCACTTCCCTTTTTGTTTCCATAGCACTTTCTATCTCCAGCAGGAGTCATTTGGGGTTATCAATGTGTACGTATGTGTTTCCTTTCAAAATGGCAGGGATCACATTCTTTTGTGTGTAGCTACAGTGTAATACTGGTTTGAGGCACTGGCAATTATTTAATGCATGTTTGTATATGGCTAGGCCACTGACTTGCTCTGTGTAATTTGCCTTAGCTCCAAATCTTTCATCAACAAAATGAGAAGATGCTAGTAGATGGTCTTTAAGGCCTTCTTCCACCCTAAAAGTCCATGATTCTAAAAAAAAAAAAAGAAAGAAAAAGAAATAACTTAAATATAGAAATAAGGTCAACCTTTTACTAAATGTGATGTTCAGAAAGAGAAGAAAAAATAGAAGAACAACGGGATGCTTCTTCTGAGTCACTATGTTTAACAAGGTAATTAATTTTCACAAAGACACAAACTTAAAATTCATTTTAAGGTTTCTTTACAGGTAAGGGGTAACTGAAAACATCATCTGTAAGCACTATCCTGATGTTCTGGAAATGTTACGCTGCCACAAAAAGTCAATAACAATGTACTTTGGTGATATTGAGTAAGCATGGGGGGGGTGGGTCCACAGAGCTTGTGAGGGTATGTGCTACCAAAGCAAGGTGGATTCCTCTAAGACAGAAGGTGCTTACTACTGTATTAAACACATAAAGAAGAGCACAGCAGAAACTGTCGATCACAAATTCACTGCTTTAAGAAATGGTCAGTATTCTTTCATGTTAAATACCATATGGTGGTGGAACATTGTAAAACAAGTATGAGTAATTCTGCTTCTCATTGGTTCTGATACCTCAGAATACTGTTTTTGAAAGAAAAGTTCCGTGGAATTAAAATGAACTAGGAAATTCTCATTATCTTGCCCATTTATGGGGCACAACAATTAGCTTTACTGATCCAGTGTGTTTGTTAATTAAGAGAATATTCTAGGGCTGTGGTTTTCCAAGTTTGCCTTTCAAAAAGTCGAAAGAGTCAAATATTGCCTCTGATGGACTCTAGTCATTAGTTGTTGTCGTCCTGAGACTGAATGCACAATCAGAACTGGTAATGTATGGAAGTTTCCAGGTCTCCCTCCTTGGTGCTCTTCTCTTCCATCTACCCCTTCACTTCAGAGATCTTGGCCAATTCCCCTTAATATTTATTACCAGCCCTGACTTCCATCCTGAGCTCCTTCATCCATTGCTCACTTAACATTTCCAGTCTGAATACTATAAGCAACCCTCCAAATGAACTGATTCACTGAGATGCTTCACTAATGTCCTTTATCTCCGTAAATGGCATGATCCCATTGCTCAGAACTCAGCTGTTCTGATTTATCTCTTAATCTCTCTGCCAAGTCCAATCTATGTGCAAGTCTGCAGGATGTGTAGGCTCTAATTCCAAACCATTTCCTGAATTGATCACTTATCTTACCATTAAAGTACATCTGACTCTGCTCCCATCTCCCACCTAGAACAACTATAATAGCTCCCTCAGGGGTTTCCTTATTTCTACTTTTTCTTCCTATGCCCAGCAGCCAAGCTAAACTTTTAAAGAAATACATCAGATTATATCCCTACATTGCTTAAACTATGTCCCCCCACCTCCTACCATTAGCTTCCCACTGCAGTTAGAACAAAAGCTGTCCTCCTTTTCTACCTAGAATGTTCTCTGTGATCTGGCCCCAGACCTTCTTAATGGCATCAGCTTTTAGCATTTGTGCTACTTGTTTAGTGAACTCCAGCCACACCTCTCTCATTCAAGGACTTGTACTTGTGAATCCCTCTGTCTTAGAAGGCATAGCCCCAAATCTTTATATGCTGGTTCCTTTTGGCATTTGGCTCTCCAGTCAAATGTGACTTCAAGAGGTCTGCTCTACAGTCCACTGATTCCCACTCCAGTTATTCTATATCTACTAACCCATTTTTTTCAACAATTGCTATTTCTTATTTGTTTGTATATTGTTATCTGTTTCACCCTTTAAAACATAAGTGTCATGAGGGAAGAGGTTAGGTGTCCTATACATTGTTCTAACAGCAGCTGAGTGCCCAGAAAAGGGCCAGGCACACAGGGGAGCCTTACTAATTAATTAATTAATTAAAGTACTTATTGATACTGAATATATATGAAAGTGCTTATTTCAATTTGTATGTCAAGCTTATACAAATTCTCTCCAGAAGTTAAGAATACCAAAGAAATTAAGTATCTACTCTGCCTACTGTAAGTGGAATCTTATTTTGATAATGTATGTGAACAAAATATTGGCTGAATTATACTCCGAAGGACATAATTGTGCTACAGAAGACAGACTAGGGAACAGGTCCATTTATCAAAATATGAGTTCTGTGGATAGGCACTGACCCGACTTTGAGAAAATTAAACATGATCCTTTTAAAATATAGAGTTTCTAAATTGTAACATATATTTTTATTATTAGATAAGAAACTTCATTAAAAAAAGCTAGTAGTAGTTTACTAAAAAAAATAACTGAAACAGCAGTGTAAAGTTGTGGTGAACTCTGGAGAAAAAAGTGTTTCTTGCATAATCATAAAAGAAATTTGATCTTTACTATTTACTTACCTAAACTATAGCTAAATATTGTCCATATCTATAGAGCAACAAATACCTGAATAAACAATTAAAATCCACTATGAATTTCTCATTTACTTTGGTATCATACTGATAAAAGAATGAAAATGTTGTGAGTTTTTCTCTTCTATTTATTTTGTGTGTAAAGCTAGTCTCTCTTATTCAATAATCACATTTCAAGAATGATTTATAATCTATAAAACGCAGCTTCATTTGATTAAAAACTAGAAATATAGACGCCTGACAATGGATCGTAAATATAGTATGAAATACAATCTGAAGTAGAAAAATAATCAGGATCATTAGCCTGTAACATTCTCCAAAAAAACCCTGCAGGGATGAAATAACATAGTAAAGTAATAAAACTTGAGTACAGTTTAAATAATTCTCAATGTGAAAATAACTTGTTGATAAATGACAGATGAACACCTAAATGAGCTCTCATAATTAGAGTTAATGTTTAATTAGACAAGAAGTGGAAAATGCACAAGGTTGGAGTCTAGAGTTGCCAAATAAATGGTAAACAGCATTCTGACATTTGAAGGTTATAGTGTTTGGCAGTACCCTTTCTCATTAGTTAAATCATTTTACCACTTAGAACACCAAAGAGTACTTTAAAAGGCTAATTCCAATATACTTCCCACAGGGGGAGAAGAAAGTTTCAACTTTGTCTCCTGCATCTCCTTCCCCTTTGTCGTTAAGTTTGATAAATCTGCTTATCTGTATTATTCCTCCTTGACGTCTAAAGTGTACACCTGTGCTCGGTTTTGCCGAAAGGCAGTCACATATTGTGTGCAACGATGAAAATCAGACAAGGAGCCAAATTATATTGCTCTGACATCTGTCCCTCCATCTGTCAGAGTTTTAACAAACAAGTATAAAGCAGACCTCTGATTATAATATGTACACATAACCAAGAATACTTTCTATTCGGCCTAGTCTCCACAAATTCTCAGCTTTATTCAAAATAAAGTGGGAGGGAAGATGATGAATTTAATTTATGTCCAATTGAAACCTATTTTTATATTACTCCTCCTTATGGGATCAATACACTTAAAACAAAATACTATTTTAACCGTTGTCTAAGTCAGCAAATACTCTGTTCTTTTTTTATAAATTGCTTACTTAATGTGGAATGAAAGTTTCCTATTGTAATGTGATTGCAATATCATTCCCCATGCTGCATGGTCCAAGGACTTGAACACACTTTTTAATTACTTTGAATAATCATCTTTATAAGTTATTAATTATTGCTCACCAAGAGTAAGATAGAGACTTCATTAGGACCTTTATTATTATTATTATTTTTTAATTTTGAAAGTTGTCAGTCAACTCTTGTGTGATTAACAGCCTTAGATGATCGGGTGTATCTGGAGAAGAACCACAGTCAAAGCTCTTTCTTTTGAACTGGAAACCCCAAGGGCTGGGCATGATCTTGTGTTGACTGAAGTAGGGCATAGCTGGGAACTGGAGAGCAGCCAGATTCTGTGGTATTAAGCACGACAAGCTTCCCACATCACCAGTGTGCTCAGGAGATACCATAATGTGAGCAAGAAAATTAATTTTGAAAAACAAAGACTTCTAACAATACACCGGGTAGTCCAGAAACAAACATCCTACAAAAATGACCATTTTCTCCTCAACAGACAACCAACCTGGAGACAAAGAAATGCGCAGAAATTTGTAGCGACCTGTCAGATAAAACTGTATGCCGCATCCCAGTGATGAAGCTTGCTATTAAATTCTCATTTGCAAATCTACATATGCTTGCCACCCCTTCTTCTAATTATTGCAAAATATAAATATCCCCTTTCCCTCATTCTGGCTCAGGAAGCTTGACAATTTCTATTTTTATTCCTGCCATATGTAGTAGCGAGATATTGCCACAGGGTGGTACACCATGCACATTTAACGGAAGACTTTCGTAATCTATGTGACAGCTCAGTTCTACTCTTCTCTAGCTGCACTTAAGCAGGAGACCTCAGAGTCACTGGCAGTTCTGTGAGTGATTAAAAGGAAAACAAGCGCTTAAATCATACAGCTCTGCTAATCTCACATTATGTCTAACTTGTAATAGATCTTACGAGCTTTGTCGCTTTTTTTGGTGGTTGTTGCCCCTTTAGGCAACTTCTAAAGACCAAGCTATAGAAACAAATAAACTGAAATTAGAAGGGGAAATGAGAAGAGGGAATTCACAGATAATATACACCTTACAAGCGAAACTACACAGAAACAGCTAACCTCTAATGACAACTTACAGGAACTGCATTTAGGTCTAATAGAAAGAATGAATACTTATCAATCTATTGGCCTATTTAACCGTATAGTACAGAACAGTGATAGTACTCTGGTAGGTAATTTAAGATCATTGTTAGATCGTTAAATTATTGTAACGTTTATATTGATTAATGTTAGAAGTCACATTGTTCACCTTTGGATTGTAGAAAGCCACTATTTTTTCTCTCTAGGAAGTATCAGCTTAAACAAATTAAACCATTTGAGGACTAAAGGGGAAAAGGAAGACTAAATATGCATGGTGTAAAAAGCACATGCCAGGTATTTCAGACTAAATGTCTAATACAAGCAATGCTATTTGGAACATGAGAGGACAATGGAGTGACTCATCAGTGGTTTTCCAGATTGATTTTTTTGTCCCGTATTAAACATGATTCCCAATGGGTAAAATGACTAAAGCATTTATCTGAAACTCTTAGGTCGATGGGAGGACGTTCTTTTTTCTGCTATTCCCCCCTTCCTCTGCAAACGGTGGTAGCTACCATGCTTCGTTCTTCCTTTAATCCCTATTCTTCTCCTTCTAATGGGAGAGGGAAAGAAAAAAAAAATGTGGTTTTGCTTCCTACCAGAGATGAAACAGTGGCAGCTGTTCAGAAGTTCAACAGACACACTAAGTGTTGATATCACATAGGTAAATAAATCTGTGATCACTTAGGTCCTCAGCAAAGGTATGTGTCTTTGAAATCAGGGCGCACTTCTGAAAATGCTGGTGTAAATTAGACGATTGAAAGTCACCTTACTTTCTCAATTTCAAGCTCAGTAAATGGACTGAAGTGAAATGAGCTGGGCTAATAGAAGTGTCACGTGATACTGTCAGGGAAGTTGCAACTTACCACTTAGTTTGCTTCAAATGCTATTTTTGTTTTTGTTTTTGGCATAGATGTTAGCACTGAATGCCATAAATTTCTCTAATTCATGCCTTCTTTACTTTCTGGTTTCCTGAACTTAAAAACTGGGCAAAAGAGACAGCAGTTGTTCTCAATTCTATATCTTAGGTCCATACTCTAGAGGATATGAAAGACCCAGATACTTATTCCTGCAACACACTGAAAAAGCTGCTTCTTCCCAGAATCAGGCCCTCTGAAAATCATTTAGGACTCGCCAGTAATATGTCAGATGTGGCTGCTAGGCTTGCAGTTTACCTCGGCAGAGCATACATTACATTTCCATGGTCAGCTTAAGGTTTGGGGTCAACATTTAATACACTTTTCATCTCAGGGGAGTCAGCTGCTTGGTTTTTAGAATCCTACCTCTCTCGCAGGACCTGCCAAGATAGCCTGTTCCGGAACAATCACAGACATATCTGTTCCACCCATCCCTGCACATGCCATTGTTTTTGCAGGGGTTGCTAAGGCACGGTTTTGCTGTTTCCCTTGAGCAGGAGGGCTTCACTCCAGCAGTACTTTGAATTTCAGCCATTTGCCGGATATCTTTGCTCTGGCCGTCAATGAACAAATCTCTAATGCAGCCCACGTAGCCATAGTTGAGCAGAGCAGTCCACACCTCGGTGGGGAAGACGAGGCCAGCCTTATTTTCCGGCAAGCCCCCCAGGTACAACTCATCATCCAGGTCCAGAATTTCGCTCTCGCCAGGAGCAGTATAGGGCGTGCGCAGTGTGTTGACAGAAATGGTACCTGTGACAGAGAAAAGAGAATACACAGGTCTTTACAGAGTGTAACGTTCTAAAAATCACCCTTTCTCTCTTTCACCTGCCTAAGGGAACACTCCTTGAGGAAATGCATTTCTCATTTTTGTTTCTATTCCTGGTGTGCCTTATACTTCCCAGTGGAATGAAGAGAAATCTCTAGAAATAAGGCAGACCATAATTAAAATGATTCCATTTGGATTTAGGAGTGGAAACCAAAGTGAATAGCCTACAAAGAATGTTTGTCAGCCTTTAACAGCTGAGTAAAGAAAAAAAGGAAGACTAAGAAAAAGAAGGAAAGAAAGATGAATTGGCATTCTATATCCCTCTCCAATAGTTTAGTCAAGAAAGAAAGAAGGAGACAGATGAAGTTGACATTCTACATTACTCAGGAATAAAGTCAGAATCATGTTGGTTAATGCTCATTTTCAAAGCTGATATGCACCTGCAAACTGAAAAAATAAAAAGGTTGTATGGCCTCACCTTTAATGGACTTGATTACTTTTATTTAACAGAACAGTATGACAGATCATCTGTGTCAAAACTTGACTTTAGCTTAGTCGGTTAAGCATCCAACTCTTGGTTTCAGCTCAGGTCATGATCTCATGGTTCATGAGTTTAAGCCCGTTTCAGATTATCTTCCTTACCCTTTTTCTCTGCCCATTCCCTGCTCATGCTGTCTCTGTCTCTCTCAAAATAAATAAATAAACTTGAAGAAAAAAAAAACAAACTTGACTTCATCACTCTCAGCTGTATCAATCTATTGATAAGCTCTAATGTCTTTTTAAAAAATTTTTAATGTTTTATTTATTTCTAAGAGAGAGAGAAAGACAGCGGGAGCAGGGGAGGGTCAGAGAGAGAGGGAGACACAGAATCTGAAACAGGTTCCAGGCTCTGAGCCAGCTGTCAGCACAGAGCCCGACGCGGGGATCGAACCCATGAACCGGGAGATCATGACCTGAGCTGAAGTCAGACGCTTAACTGACCGAGCCACCCAGGTGCCCCGATAAGCTCTAATGTCTTGGTTTACTCATCCATATGTGGGCATAGTAATATAGCATACCTCTTATGGTTGTTGTAAGTGTTAAATAAAATAATATTAGTAAAGTATCTGGTTTATAGTAAGCACTACATAAATGTGTATCATGATTCATCACAAGAACCAAGTCAAACCTGCTGTTCATTTAAAAAAAAAACAAACAAAACTTTTAATTCCTCCAAATGTAAGAGGAAAATAATTCTATTAGTTCACAAATATACAGGAACCCTGGTTCTAAGCATCGGAAGAAAAGGTAGACATTAGCACATAATTAACTGAGAATTGCAGAAAAGAAATGCGGAACCCATTAAAGAAAGAAAAAATGAAAGTCAGAAGGCAGTTTTGATTAAAATTTCCACCATGTACCACCAAATTACCCAATATTCCATCAATATTTTATCTCCAGAAAGATCTCTGTAAAAATGAAAACATGATGTCTGAAAAGGACACCCCACTCCACATAACCAGATTGTCCTAGATTAATTTTTCAGGTCTAGACCATAAACAGAAGAGGTGGAGTATTAAGAGAGAAAGTGGAGGAGAAATGTCTGGTGCCATGCTCACTGCCAACACACAGCCTCAGGGATTTGGGGGGCAGGCAGGCATACGAGGGAGGCCAGGAGACAAGCTGGGGAACCCAGAGGGAAGGACAGAAAGAGAGAGTCTAGTAGATGTAGAAGACAGGTAGGATGATGCATTTTCACTGTTTCACAGAACACCTAGGTTCTACTCCCATGTGAAAATATGGCCTGTGATGAATGCAAAACGTGCATGTAACTGAGGATGCAGGGCTGCTGGCCCCTGCACTGTGCTTAGGAGCATTCCAAATCCCAGCAGAAGGGGCTGCCTACAATACAGGCAGCGTAATGGGACCTGTCTTTGTGTGAGAGAAGGGCACAGAAGCCACTGACGGTCATTGCACAGGCAGGCAAGTCATTACGAGGGCATTTGTCTCTCTAGACTTCCAAAGGAAGAAACGGAAAAACTCCTACTGGAGAAACACTCAAAAGCATTGCTATTTTGGCCTTCCAAAGAGGGGAGGATAGCAGGCATTTCGGAGGGAGGGAGCAAAAAGGGAAAAGGACAAAGTGTTCACTTCTATAGTTCGTGTTTGTGCAAGTGTCTAGAAAACTCATTTAGAAACATACAGGTCCAATAAAATCCTTAGAAAAATTTAAAAAATGATGAGCAAGAGTATTAATGACAAAAGGAATGGTAGACATTAATATATATATGTGTGTGTGTGTGTGTGTGTGTGTGATATATATCATATATATTTTTAAGCAAGAAGTGTTATTTCTGAGAGAGAGAGAGGGGAGAGAGAGAGAGAGAGAGATTGAGAGCGTGAGCAGGGGAGGGGTAGAGAGAGGGAGACACAGAATCTGAAGCAGGCTCCCGGCTCTGAGCTGTCAGCACAGAGCCCAATGCGGGCTAGAACTCACAACTGCAAGGTCATGACCTGAGCCAGAGTCAGACTCTTAATGGATTGAGCTTTCCAGGTGCCTCCTCCTTTCTGTTTTTTAAGACAAAAGGGAGGTGGGTTCCATTTCTTGTTTTCTAATTAGTTCAAAAAGTCTTCTTAGAAATGAATATATGATATTGAGGGACAATTGTTAGGAGACACAGAGTAAGAGAATAATGACAAAGGAAGGTGTCTTCATTCTGACAGGTATTTCACACAGTCACCCAGAAACTGTCTGAGCATGGGGAGGCAGTGACTTGGCCTCCCTATTTTTATCTACGGTGTGTTGGTGCCTGTTTTGAACAAAGTATTATACGAAAATTCCAATATGTTTTTATAAATGTGCTTGTTGCGGCCAGCCTATGATACTCACTATAACTCTGTGATTAGACTAGAGTTTTCTGATCACAACACCTAATCAATCCACAGTTTTTGTACAGCCCAGGGCACACACTCACATGCCCCTTACCACCCCCCACATACGATAAAACAAAAGTTTAACAGAAAAACATTTAGTTCTATTACTTCTGAGGCACTCTGATTTTTTTTTCTTATATAACTTTATTAATACAAATGCTAGACATGACCCACCAAATTGATTGATTCAGGACCGATTAACAGACTGTAACCTAGGGTTCAAAAACCAATGATTGAGTAGTTACTATCATAAAAGGTAAGGATGTTTTTCCCATAGTGCCTCATTTTCCCCTGGAGAGACCATTTTGGGGTTCTCACGGTAAGAAGTAATGCAAAATCAGAGAGAAAACAAAAGGAATATAATCCTAACCTTAACTCAGATACAATCTAGGAGGAACTAGAACTTTAACTCTGGATCCAAGGTAAGAAGTTACATTGAACACATGCATATATCAGATATCATTCATTAAAACATTTTGCGTAAAAACATAATAGAGACAACCATGACTAAAAATCAACTACTATTTTCTTTATAGGCTTTGCTGATTCATATGCACTTACATTTTAGAATATCATTGTTAAAAAGATGGCAAGAAAGGGAGAGAATAGAACTTAGTTTATGTGGGAATGGAAAGAAGTATGTTTATATTCTGAAGGTTCACAAAGTAAAAACTGCATTTATTAATTTATTATTTTTGTAAAGTTTATTTATTTGAGAGAGAGAGTGAGCGGGTGAGTGGGCAAGGAGCAGAGAGAGAGAGGAGAGAGAATCCCAAGCAGGCTTAGAGCTGTCAGCAAAGAAGCTTGATCTCTCAACCGTTATATCATGACCTGAGCCAAAACCAAGACTTGGACACTTAACTGACTGAGCTATCCAGGTGCCCCTAAAAATTGTATTTAAA
This sequence comes from Crocuta crocuta, assembly GCF_008692635.1. Lineage (NCBI taxonomy): Eukaryota > Metazoa > Chordata > Mammalia > Carnivora > Hyaenidae > Crocuta > Crocuta crocuta. The sequence continues at coordinate 16,209,399 of NW_027551558.1, forward strand.
TAATAATTAAATGTTATTACTGAGTAAAACTCAGATATTTACATGCATTTTTATTTTTTCATATTTCTATTTCTATTATATTTCTGTTTATCTCCTATTTAGCCTACACATGTGCAAATGTCCTGAGATACACATATTTCTGATAAGTGATTTGAATCCCAAAATCTTTAAAGATTTTATTATTGATATGAATCAAAGGACATTTTCACCTAAGGGAAAGACTCATCACAGAATCACTAAATTTATTTACACCAATTTAAAACATAACATATGAACATAGTAAAATTTTTATATTAAAGTTCCTAAGTGCCTATTTCTTTTTTTTTAAAATATTTTATTTATTTTTGAGAGAGATAGAGACTGCATGAGCAGGTGAGGGTCAGAGAGAGAGGGAAACACAGAATCTGAAGCAGGCTCCAGGCTCTGAGCTAGTGGTCAGCACACAGCCCGATGCAGGGCTGGAACCCACGAACTGTGAGATCACGACCTGAGCTGAAGTCGGACGCTTAACCGACTGAGCCACCAAGGCGCCCCCCTAAGTGCCTATTTAATTATAATTGAGTTACAGAAGGAGTGGTTACCAAGAAAACATTGAATGAATACTTAAACCTTTTTTATTGATAAGTAGAGACAATGAGTAGTTGCTACAGGTGTATATATCAATAGAATATGAGAATTTTACAAAAGCTGAGATAGGACCACATTTAAATAAAGTTTTAAGGGAACAAAAACCTAGGTATATTATTGGTTTATCCCTCTGTCTTTTTCCAGGAATTACATCTATTCATGTGTTCTCTTGGAATAGCTTAATTATTTCATACATTTTACCTTCTTTCACTATAATTATACTTAAACTTTTTGATAAATTAAATTTTATGTAAACATTGCTATACTTGAGCTGTTAAAATTTGTAGATAGTATTTGGTGACTTATTTGGATCAGTGTTTCATGCTTCAATATTTAACAATCCAAAGCACCTTGCTTTGTTATTTTACTTAAAAAAATACAATTTCAGCTAAAAAACAAATATATTTCTGTGCATGACTTTTACAATCTTAATATAGAAATCACACTAACTTACATTAATTTTTTAAAAAAAAATTAAGGTTTTTATTTATTTCTAGGAGAGAGAGAGAGACAGCGTGAGCAGGGGAGGGTCAGAGAGAGAGGGAGATACAGACCGAAACAGGCTCCAGGCTCTGAGCTGGCAGTCAGCACAGAGCCCGATGCGGGGCCTGAACCCACAAACCGCGAGATCATGACCTAAGCAAAAGTTGGACGCTTAACCGACTAAGCCACCCAGGCGCCCCTAACTTATATTAATGTTTAACCTGGTTGTTTTCGTTGCATATGCAAAGGGTAAGACAAAGGTGATAAATAGACAAAGTAATATTTATTTAAGAATATTCATGGAGCATTACTAATGAATTCATGCTTTATGCTAAAGTATACATTAAAGGGGAAAAATGTTGAAAATAGTTCTGAGTTTATAAAAATGGAAATCAGCTTTCCAGTTTCATCTGCTATTTATAACCTGTTAGTTTCCACTGTTTTTGTTTGTTTGTTTTTCATCTAATTTTTCTTGGCTATTTCACTTCTTGAAGATTAGTTTCAGGCTGAGAATAAGCATGGGATGAAGGAGAGATTTAAAATAAGAACATTTGGTTTCAAGCTCTAAATTATTGCAAAAGTTTATGGGATCAGGATATAGGAGGTAGAAAATAGTGTGCTGTCATGGGGAATTGTTTTGCCAGGTCGGAGGAAATGAACTTTGACACTAGCTTTTGTGTAAGTAGCTGGCAAGTTGGGCCACGTGCTGGATTCACTGGGCCTCAACGTGGCTCTTAGGAAAAATAAAGGAATTGACTGGGTAGTCACCAACATTCCTCTTTGAATAACATTTTCTTAAATTATTACTTAAAATAAATTTTAGTTACATACAGATTTAATGTTTCAGTAATTCTGCTTCCCATTCTCATTGCAAAAGAGAATCAGATTCCACAAACTTACAAATTTGCTTGTCAAATTCATACTGTATTAACAAATTCAAACTCAGTAACAAGGCATAATATAAGTAAGTGATAAAAGTAAAATGAAACATCAGTTATGTGATATGATGCACAATGCAAATTATAGAATTCTAACAAGGTAGTAAAAAATGGACTATAATATTAACAACGGGAATTTTGGATATGCGTGGATTACAAGTAGACGGTTTTCTTTCTTTTCAGTTTTCTGTGTCTTAAAAAACACAATGTCATGTGTTAGGTTTATAATAGGGACTGAAATAAATTTATTTAAAAACAAAAAATACAATTTTAATATTGTTTTCTGCTTATTTCTATGCGTTTTCTGCGTACTGGGATTCACTTGTGAGCCAGGAATTTCAGGAATTAAACCAGCATATGAAGAAACAAATTTTGGAACAGAATTTAAAGGTTTGATAATATCTTGTAAGGGGAAAGAATGAGGAGGAAAAGGGCATATCACGTACTATGGACAAGTGGAAACAAGCAGCCTATTTACAAAATAACATGTATTATTATCTTTCAAAATTAAAAATGCAATTGGCCCAGTGTCTCTAGTTCTTAGAATCTGTCCTATAGACATTCTGATCAATATGCATACAGACCTAACATGAAAATTTTCTTTCTAAATTAGTTTGAAACATTGAGCTTTTTTAAAAGTAAAAAGTCAAATATTCATCAAACAGGAGAATGACTAAGTACACATTGATATGTTCAAACTAAGGGATATATGATGTCACTATGAATAATGGCTCAGAAGAATTTTTCAGTAGGTTTTTTAAGTTACCTGAAAATTTGTTAAGAGTNATAAGAAAATACATGGACAATTTTCAAAATCAAATTATTTTAGTGGTGACCTATGATGGAGGGAATGAACTAGTGAGCCAGGTGTGTGGCATGAGAAAACTCTTATTGTACTTTTAGAACTTCCTGAACACTTTTACCAATAGCACTATATGTTACGTACATGCCACTTGTTAAGCACATATACCAACATACATACTCACTCATAGTAACATACATATACATACAAATTTTTAAAATTATCATACACAATGTTGGATAGCTGTAAACATCAATCAGGTGACACATTTTATAATTAAATTACAATATTATCTTGCAGAATTTCCACAGGTTTCTATTCAGCATCCCACAATGAGTGTCACTACTGCTGGGTGTGGTCAGGGTAATTCCCTATTTCCCCAGGGTGCAACTAATGCCAGAGTCCAGCGTCTGCCCTTTCCACTGGTTGGCCTGGACAGGAGATTTGGTACATTGAGAGACTGAGAGACTGGGTTTCATCTCTCCTGGTTTGATGGATTTACCAAACCTACATGACTGATGTATAAAATAAGATTGCCAACTTATTCATTCTCTATGAGATATTAAATATCACAGGATATGGAATGCTCTCTGTATAGCTCTGCCAATATGAGATGCCAATTTACAATCCAAATGTTTATTCATTTATTGTAGGAAATTTAATTGTTACAGGAGCCTGAATATTCATATCTTTATAACTGGTCAATTATACCTGTCTACTATGATCAGCCTTACAATGAAGATTTATATAATGGAACTATGTTACATGTAAAATATATATGCACATGTTAACAAAGACTGGAAGAATTCATGCAAGATTGAAAATAATTTTTGGGGAAAGAAAATGTATGACTTTTCTTTTTAAATATGTCCAACATAAAGGAATATAAACATCAGTTTAATAAAACTCAATCTATTTCATGCAAAATTGGCTCCATCTAGTCATCAGGACTGCCAAATAATTAATATATTATTGATGAAGTGCTTCAGTTTTACCACTGATGTGTAGTGGTTTATAAACATTTGTACAAAAAATATGAAAAATCTACTTAAAATGATTTCAGTGTTTGCAAGAAGCTACTAGGTAGAGGTATGGGAGGAATGTTTATAGTCAAAGAGCAAGTTTAAATCAAGACCTAAACAGAGAAATCGTCTAATGGTTGTTCAAGTAGAAATGTTTAAGTGTGGTGATTCATGAATGGTATACACAGAAATCAGTGCTGGTAATAGATAGCTAGAAAGTGCTGTTCACATCAAACAGTGATTACTATAAACCCCTAATTATGTGCTCTGGAGAGAGCCTTGTGCCTTTCCCACTGTAATTTCTAGTTCTTAAACTGGAACTCTATGACTGCAATTCAAATCTCAATGGTTTCTTAGCTGTTAAATGTAGGGTTACCCATGAATAACCACTGATACAATCTGCTGTACCCTGCTGTATACAAGGAGAATTTGACAATAATAATGAGTTTTCTCTTTGATTTCAATGTGTAATGATGGCTTGAAAAAAAAAAAAAAATACAACCTGGCAGTTTGCTATAAAAATACTTGAGAGGATACCCTTGACTGAGCCAAAGAGCTTAACACAAATTTAAACAATATTCAGGCCCCAAGAAAACAGTAATTAACCTCATTCTATTTTAGCACAATTCACACTGTAGCTAACTACCTGGACACAGTTGTTATATGTTGAATTTGGGAGCAAAAGAGAGAGAAAGGGAAACTCTAGAAAGAGAAGAGGGGATGGTAAGGAAATGTTCAGCTCTAAGTCCTGCAAAGTTTGCAGAGTAATGAGCCTCTTTAATCACATTCAGTAACTCAGCAACTTAGGGGTTTTTGCGATGTTAAGTAGTTAAGCTACCCATGCAGGATATTCACTTCTTGCAGCACTCGGACCATACCCTCTGATCCAGGAAATCATGCCTGCACTTTGTCTGGTTCCTTCTCTGCCAGTCAAGTGTAGAATCTCAAAATGAGCCATGAATGGCTCAGCTCACTAGCTCCCATGCCACTGTTCACAGATTAAGGTGGAGACTGAAGGAGCTACATTGTACCAAGCTGTGGCCAAAGTAGGGGGCCACTTTCTTTCCATGTCACAGAATGGAAGATCAGTCATATAACCTAATACAAGTAATTGTGCTGAAAATCAAGTTCTAGAAAGGTCTTCGTCTGAAGGCAGTATTCCCATCGAATGAGGGCTTCCTATACCAACCTTTTAGTGAACAAAGGACTAAAGATGAGCAGTGCTGGGGACTATCTTCCATGTCACTAGCGTGCTTAGTGTGGCTGCAAATCCCTGTCCTCAGAAAGGAGTGAACGCCTTTCCTTATGATTAATTTTCCTTCTACGTACATGCTTGCTAAATGTTATAGGGATCTCATGAATAAGAGAGGATAGCAGCTCTGTTCTCATAAGAGCGTGTCAATTTTGTACCAAGCTTACCACAGCTTTCTAACAATTGTGTCACTTCCTGCCTTTTTTTTTTTTTTTTTTTTTTTTGACAAGTGGACTTTGAGTACGGCATTGTATTGGTAAAAAAGGGCAGCTCCTGTTATACTGTGTAAGCTGGTTTCAGGAAGTGATGCAAATTCCTTACAAACTTGCATTACAACTAAAAGAGAGCTATTACTTTTGAAGTGTAAAGATGATACTATTTTTAGACTATGAGAGGTGGGTTGGCACTGAGTCATTCACATATTTTTATTCTTTATTTTTTCTTATACCAAATATTTATTAAACAACTACTATTGTAAAAGAAAGAACCAGGATAAGAAATAAGGTATTCACATTCATACCTAGGTTTTCTTTATAAACTGTTCAGGGAATATTAAAAATAAAAACATATTAAAAATTCAGTCTGTCCACCAAAGGTGGTTTTAACCCTTCTTCTGTTACAGGCATCAAACTAACGGCCATGGCTTTATTCCTACTAACTTTAGTGTGGGCAATGGTAGAAAGAATAATTCCCAGCCTTATGCTCCCTCTACTTTAATAACAGAGAAAATGGCTCATTAAATATTTTTATATACAGCTAAAGAGAATCCCAGGCAACCTTCATCATCCATGAGTCAGAAAGCAGCCCACACTGACCTCTTTTTTTATATGAGAGAGAGAGACAGAGAGAGAGAGAGAGAGACAGAGACAGAAAGAGACAGACAGAGAGAGAGACAGAGACAAAGAGAGACAAAGAGAGAGGATAAGCAGGAGAGGGGCAAAGAGGGAGACACAGAATCCAAAGCAGGTTTCGGGCTCTGAGCTGTCAGTACAGAGCCCCATGTGGGGCTCGAACTTGTGAACCATGAGATCAAGACCTGAGCTGAAGTCAGACTGTCAACTGACTGAGCCACCCAGGTGCCTCACCAGTGATCTCTTGTCATAGAAGCCTTGTTTACCTACATTATATTAAGACTAATTTTCATATGGTCTGTGAATATAACCGGTGTGAAAAATGGATAAAATATTTCTTGAAATTCTATGTTTCTTAGTTTTAACTGAGCTATAAATTTTAGTATTTCACCAGCCTAACTCAGAAATATCCTTTAAGAGCTATTCATTCAATTTTTAAAAGGCTGCTTTATACCAAACCAATGCAGTGCGCAAACATAGAACTTAATTAAAATACTATATATAAAATATTAACAGCTGCAGTTATTAACATTGTATTAAACTCCCTTGAGCTAGGCCAACATAAAATGAACTCTCTTTTCTTCTACTTTAGTAAAGGGCAGAATTTGGTTTAGTGAACAAGCTTTGGTTTTTGTAGTGTTGGTCTCAATTCACTAATCTAAAATAGTAATCACATAAAAGTACTTGACAATCCAAACATCACCAAGCATACTGACTTTATGTTTCCTTTGGATTCCAGTAAGTCCTCATGTTTTATTTCCTTTTGTAATGTTAATTACTCTCTCTTCAGGCATCTTTCTTCCTCCCATCCAACACTGAACTTTCCAAATCCACACAAATATTCTCTGCTTTTGACCTTTTCCAATGAGGGTACATCAGGACAGTTAATAAACTATAGGGAATTTGGAAGAATTAAAGAACTTAACCAGAAAAAAAAAAAGGTAAATTTTATTTGGCTTGAGGATTAAGGTATTTATCTGATCCTTATTGTAATATGTCATCCAAGGAATTTGGGAAACTAATTAGACTTCATCACCACCTAAGACTAGCATAAATTACCATTATCAAATGAATAATGACTGAATTTATTTTCCTTTATACATTCTTTTACCTTTATTAAAATTTGACATTAACCATGTATTTCTTCATATAGTTACATATCTCATTTCCAGATGAATGAAGTACAACTGACCTGAAGGATGGTAAGTTTTGTCCCTCTAAATTTCCAAAAGATGTCCACTAAATCTAATCAGTTGTGTTTTAAATTACTATGAAGTCATATATATGTATACATGAGAGTAATTAAAAAATTTGATTCTAGGTATATTTTAAGTCGAACTATATGATCCACAAGATTAGTCAATGCTCCAATCCTCTCTTTAAGACTCCAGTTTGAAAGTTCCTAAGTAGCCAGTCAACTGCTAACTCTGGTAGAAATAAAATAGGCAGGAGGAAGTGAAAAGGAAATACTCTACTGCTTATTTCTGTATTCCCATCTGTGTACACTTAGCTTAAATCAGAAAAAAAATATCAAAGAGGAATCTACTTTCTAATGGAATAAGTATAGTGCAGCAGGAAAAAAAAGTCGTTGTCTATTTGCAGTCATTTAAGATATTGTAGAGAAATAATACAATAAGCACAGATAGCACAGAATGGTAACTAATCTTTCCTTTGGAGGGAGACCAAATTTTCTGAGACGGATGAATCAGAAATAGTCTCTGAGATACCTGAGGATCAGAGCTATGGGTTCTGACCCTCTTTCAATTTTCCTCCCTAACCATTGCCTCCCTCCTAATTCTCATTCATTCCATTCCTTTATTTTATTGGACAATATATAGGAGGTCAATCACAGTCTTCTTGATAGATACACGAGGCATGACTAAGAGTGAAATAGGACACAGTTCTGCTGCAGGGAGACTGGGAGTAAACAAGGGACAAAGGAATCTATGAAAGGAGCATTCACCGCAGGACCACTGCACAGCCCTCCTAAAATAGGATGGTGATGACAGATTACGGATCTGAAAGAAGTACTAAGTGTCCTCTGGTCTGTGTTTCCCATATTCAGATGATCATCGAGTTCCCTGGAAAGCTTTGCAAAATATAGAATCCTAGGTCCTATCACTGTTAATCCTGCTTCACTGAGTCTAGGAGTCAGTCAATACTGGGTTCTCCCCAATATGTTTTACAAAGGAAATTCAGAATTGCAAGAAGTGCCTTGGTCAAGCTTCTATTTAGTGGAAAATCTAGAGTAGATGGTATGGTATAGAAGCAAATAAGGAAGTGTGGGAAGGGAAGAGAGGAGAGTTGTCTTCCTTAAAAAAAAAAAAATTAACATTTATTTATTTTTTGAGGGACAGAGAGAAACAGAGCATGGACAGTGGAGGGGCAGAGAGAGGGAGAGTCAAAGAATCTGAAGCAGGCTCCAGGCTCTGAGCGGTCAGCTAGAGCTTGACATGGGGCTCAAACCCACCAACCTCAGATCATGACCTGAGCCCAAGTTGGACGGTTAACCAGTTAACCGACTGAGCCACCAAGGTGCCCTGAGAGTTATCTTCTATTATAAGAAGGTAATTTAATTTGTGAGAGGGAGGAGCAATCAAAGCATGGAGCACAGGGTGAAGAAAGTTAAAGAAATAAGGTTGTAGACCTAAAATAAGTTGCTTCTTCCTCCCTCTCTCCTTCCTTCTCCTGCTCTCTCCCCCTCTCTCTGTCTCTTTCTGGGTTTCCACCAGTGCTATTTCCTCTGCCTGGGTGATCCTTGCTCTCACAAACCTAATGGTAGTCAATTCCTTAAGCCTCATAATCTACTCTCAAATTTCAGAGTAAGTAAATGTTATTTCTTCAGGCCTTCCCTACAACATTCCCTCCTTTCCCCAACAACACGTGTGTGTGTGTGCATGCACACTTCCCTCCCCCAAGACACACACACACACACACACACACACACGCCCCTCCAGGAAAAAAGTGCAGCAAAAGGAAGCCAGAGGAAAGAATCCCTACTGGTTGAATCCCAAACACCATCATTAGAAAAGGAAGCTATTTGGAAGTCAACAGACTTTTGCCAGTGTTATTGAAATCCTACTGCACTGCTTAAAGTGTTTTTGATACCACAGATCCAACTTGGACAAAAATTAAAATAAAGACTAAAAATTACACTAAGGATTTTATATGTGGATTGCTGAATTTTCTGTTTTTCCTATTTTGCATTTGCCACTTTAAGCACCTCCAAACATCCAATGATATAAGCAATAATTGGGAATACAAGGACCCTGAATTTTGTCATTTGCAAATTCAAGATAAAATTTCTTGCAAGATTTGGCACTTGATTATCCAATAAATGTTCATTTAAGAAGTGATTCCAGAAGCTATTTGTGCATTTGGGGTTTGATGCTCAGCTATAATGATTAATTAGCTTCTTCTGATTTTTATATGATGTGAAACAGAAATAATAATGGATAATTTTCTCTACCCTAAAGACAGAAACGCAGGAAATCTTAATATATCTTGGTTTTAATTCCTCTGGGGGTGGTGAGGGGTAAATAGCATGTTTCAGCAGATAAACAGTATAGACAAAATGATAAATTACCTGACCGTCCATCTCTCTGGAAGTCCACATGATACCATTCTCCATCATTCACCTTCTTCTGTAGGGCTTTGATTTTTATTGTACCTGACCCCATGTCCAGGAGGAGGTAGAGATGGCCATCCAACATCTCAATAGCAAAGAAATCAACTTTTATCATCTGAGGGTGCTTGGCATCTTTTTGGTGTCTTGGCTTGCCATGACTAAATAAGATGAGGCCATTTGGCTCTGTTGTACGGAAATCAAATGATATGGAGCCTGTTTTCTTTGCATTCCATTTAGGCAAAGAGATGAAAGACTCTGGGGTTTCAAAGGTGATAGGGTCCAAAGTTGCAACATTCTCACATTTAAATGCTACCACTCCATGGATCTTCATCTTAGGGTCTCCTTGCTTGGCAAGTCGAGATAATTCCAGCCTTACATCATTGTTTTTATATACAACCTGTGGGCAGAAGATAGCAGTGAGACACTAGGCCCATCTTTTCATAGCCAGAACTTGTCTTCAGTTCAAGGAACTTTCAACACGTTTGTAACACATGTAACATAATGTTTAGTGCATTTTGATATATGACATAACTTTCTCAGCCAAATAAAATTAAAGTATCAACTCATTAAACAGTAACCATTCCAATCTAATTTCATTCAAATAACGTGAGTACAAACACATACAAACTGGCTGCATTTGATTTAAATAATTTGAACGGATTTGCATACAGCTTTCATTATTTCAAGCATGTATCGAGTCAAACTTATAAAAGACAATTGCTTTTCTTGTTATAATTTGTTTATTAAATATAAATGTTTTTCAGTTTTCTCACCAGTATAGTATTTGAAATAACTTGGTATAACAGTCCCCTAAGATGCAAAATTTCTACTATGGTCTATATAGTCACAATGCATATAAACTTTGTAAGATAATCACAATAAATTCAGGCAGAAAACATCCTGCATTTTCTCAGAAAAATCATTAAATACAACAAAAATGCAGAAGCTCTCCTCTTCTGTAGACTGTGGCCTACATTAACAACTATTTGAATAATGTTAGGTAACTCTGGAAGGTTACGTTTGCTCCAGATCCATTCAACCTGTATTACGTGTGTTCCATTTTACTTTAAAGTATACAAATGTAGAACAAAGTTCGTCCTGTATTCTTATTTCCCAAGGCACTTCATCTAAATGGGCTGGGTGGTTCTTTCTGACTGCTTGCTGATAGTTCTATGGCTTTTTAGACTCCAAATGGAGCATTGGACAAACCCACTGGTAGGGCTCACAGTATTATGCAACTGCTATCACATCATCTTAACAAACTTGACGCCATTCTGACATTAAGATAAAGAGAGATCCATACCCTTTCGCTATAAAATGCATATTAAGCATAATTACACTTTGAAAATATATATGTCACACTGACTTAAGAATAAATTAGCTATCATGTCCAGATACTATATAAATTATTTTAAGAAGCCATTCAAGAAGTCATAGCAGCCAATACTGACAAGTTCTAAATTCATTTATATTTATATAATAGAAAAAAATAAGACAGCCCACATCTGATTAGTGCCGTAAAGTTAACAACGCAGCAAACCTATGGCAAAACCAAACTGAGCCAACGGTGAGTGTGGCTAATGAATTTCCTGATACAGTTTGTTAATGGATACTTTATTTTTCAGAGTTATTAAGAGTGCAGGCCTTGGTATCAGACTCTCTGAGCTCAAATGCTAATTCTAGCATTACCTAACTGCATCATCTCCCCAAGCCTTACTTCTCTCTGTTTTAGGGAGATAGCACCTCACTGGATGGCAGTAATGATGAAAGAAGAAAGTATATGCAAGTGAGAAAATCCACGTAAAGGCAATCATCCAATGCCAGGTACATGGTAAGATTTCAATAAATATCAACTACACCAAACTGCATGGTAATAAATATCACCTCTTTATCATCATTTATTAGACACAGAAATAATGGTTGTAAATTAATCTATTATAAGGAAATGCTTCGACATTAAGCACATACTTGGGAGTTGGCTCAGTAAGTTATGCTTCTGACCCTTTATTTTGGCTCAGGTTATCATCTCATGGTTGGTGAGAGCCCCACATTGGGCTCTGTCAGGTGGAGCCTGCTTGGGATTCTCTCTCTGCCTTTCTCTCCACCCTCTCAAAATAAATAAGCTTAGAACAAAAAAGAAATTTGGCACAAACATATAATTGGTATTTTATACCTGATTATTGCCTACCAAATAAATCACACCTTTCCAATGCTAGTCTTAGTGTTTCGGTTTACTTTATCTTGAAGGAGGATTATTATAAAGAATAACATATCCATTATTCTTTAAGCAAATATGTATCATGGTTTATTAAGCATATACTGACAACAAAAGAAGAGAAAATGAACTTAAGCAATAACAGAAAGGAATTAGATTAATTCTTTTTTTAAAAAAAAATTAATGTTTTTATTTATTTCTGAGAGAGAGAGAAACAGCATGAGCAGGGGAGGGTCAGAGAGAGAGGGAGACACAGAATCCAAAGCAGGCTCCAGGCTCTGAGCTGGCTGTCAGCACAGAACATGATGTGGGGCTCGAACCCACGAACTGCGAGATCATGACCTGAGCCAAAGTCGGGTGCTCAACCCACTGAGCCACCCAGGCGTCCCAGAATTAGATTAATTTTTAAGTATACTTTCTTGAAGAGAGAAAGCGCTATTAAGTCTTGGGGAAGTTAATTTAAGATTGCATTTCTGGGGCGCCTGGGTGGCTCAGTCGGTTGGGCGTCCGACTTCGGCTCAGGTCATGATCTCGCAGTTCGTGGGTTCGAGCCCTGCGTCGGACTCTGTGCTGACAGCTAGCTCAGAACCTGGAGCCTGTTTCAGATTCTGTGTGTGTGTCTCTCTCTCTGACCCTCCCCTGCTCACGCTGTCTTTCTCTCTCTCTCTCTCTCTCTCAGAAAAAAAAAAAGATTGCATTTCTTTGGGGATCTTTATAAGTGGAGAAAATGGTTGACTTCCCAAGTTTTATAAACTCTCACCATGACTTTCAAGCTATCCAAGCCTATACTTTTGTCATGTTTCCTGGTGATTTATATTTTATTATCTGGAGATTCCCTTAACAAAGGTACTGATCACGAATGAATATATTTTCTGACTCAATTGACACAGATGATAAGGTGTTGACCTATGCTAACACATTTCCCGTGAAATAGAACCACTGCAACAGAGTTGGGTGTTTCTGACATGAGTAAATTGGGTGTTTGCCTCATGAATCCACTATCAGCTACCAAAAAATTGAAGGATGTAGGGTTCAAGCAATTCTAGCTATAGATTTCAGCAGGTGATTTATAATCTTATGAGTAAATTGGATACCCTGGGGAAAGGGAGGTTCAAGGAGATGGAGAAGAAAAGTAGGGATTCCCTTGATTATAGAACGTAGAGTTAGCCATGCACACACACACACAATGCCTCCAACCCCCCACTTACCCCACCAGAAAGATAATGAATCTCCACCAGAATCTATGCTTTGTGCAGACAGGGTCCTTGCTTACTATAGCCAAGCACCAAGATTAGTACCTGGCACAAAGTAAACACTCAGTAAATATTTTCTGAGAGTTGAAAAAATTCTTCCTTCACTTTTTTTTTTTTTAAGTTGGCCCCAGGTTATAGACTATCATTAACAATATTTACAAATGCAGTTAAATAAAGCAGAATACGGTATTGAAGACCAGTCACACAACCTAGCTGCTATTTTGAGCTTATTTCTCCAGAAAATGTGGATAGTTTTATGCATGTTCACTTATAATGGTAAGCTGGTTTATGTATCAGAAAACTTCACCTTCAAACTCATGCTGTTGGGTTTAAATTACTTTTCAAATGAAAAATACCTGAGTTAAAATCCTCCAGAGGCAGAATCATTTTCCTAGAAGTATCTTGAGGAGAAGCACAATGGTGTTTTTTTTCCTTCTTATTTTGTATTCTTTGAAAGGCAACTCCAGAAGATAGAAAAGTAATTTTGGATAGGCAGGCTGATAGCTCTCACAATTACACTACTACTTCATCTGACCCAGATTCCATAATCACCCTACTTTTTGAAAGTTAGACTTACTCTTAAAATGACCTGAATATAATTCAATTATAATAATAAGTAGACAGCAAGCACTCCAAATCTTTCAAAAATTCAAGTGTAACCTATTTTTTTCTGCTTCTTTCTGAGATAATATGGTTCCTAATAATTTACAATTATTCATACATCTTTTTTACTTATATAAAAAGTTGTAATTTATTTAATAGTTTCAACTTTCAAAAAAATATCTATATACTCTAACATTTTAACCATTAGATGCTATTATTGCACATTCATTTGGATCTGTTCACAAAATCAAGATTGATTTCTATGGGGATATTGATTTTTCTTTTTTAATTTTTTTTGAAAAGTTATTCAAAATGTTGAATTTAATTTCCCTGCTTCATGGGCACATTTCATAAATCCCAAAGGGATAAAAAAAGTTAGTTTTCTTATTATTTATTTATTTATTTAGCTGCCATATAATTTCCACACATTGCTATGATAATCTTTTCCCTTCAACATTTGTTAAAGTTTTAAAAATGTCCCTCACAGTTGAATATGCAAAAATAGGAGCAATATGTTTATATTTCTATATTCCTAGGTTTGAAATTTGAGGTAAACAGTCACTGTGTATTTTATTTGATCTTGATATTAATCTTAGAAACCCAAGGAGAATAAATAGACTAAAAAATAAAAATCATAATAATAACTTTTGTGAATNATATATACATATCTAGAAAGGAAAAAGCATGTCATATCTATAAATCTTTGAGCCCCCCCCTCCCCCACCAATCTATGTGATTTGGGAAAAGGTAAAAGATGTTCTATTGTTCCTTCTCTTTTCTAGCCTCTTCCAGTTGTGGTTTTGATGTTAGGATATTGCTCTCTATTCTGAAATATACCGAGACACTAATCCGTTAGGTAAAGAGAATGTAAACCTACATGTTTAGGTACACAGACACACATCAAGGATCATATCCATCTAAGGTTTGTACAGATGGTATTGGAGAACTGGTGGATGACAGATAAAGCCTTTGCACAGGAAGTGGGAGTGTGTGAAACAAGCAGTTCAGTAGAAAAGCATTTGCTACTCACATAATGACTTTTTTGTTGTTATAAATAAACATTTCAGCTTAGAAATTTTCATGAGGCTCTTGAATTAATTAATATGCATTGATCAAGGCAGTTCATGTCTTAACTATGAGAGGATCAAGGGTGACAAAATGGGCACTGAGCTTAAATTCAAGGAGTGATGCAGGGAACTAGACTTGGTGTGACCTCCCTGAGAACTTGAATGGCTTTTCTAATCTGAGCTTTGTTTCTCTTCCATTCTTGGGAATAGTAACAAATAAGGGCTAAGAATTTGGTTCTCATGACTTCAGAAATTGAAGCTCACCCACTTGTAATCCTGTGACCTTGCACAAGTCCTTCAATCTCAAAGAGGCTCAGTTTTATCTGTGAAATGGAATAATAATATCTACCACATTAGTGTTACTGTAAAAAAAATAAATTATATTTCAGTGAAAGTGCTAAAAACAGGGCCTGGTACAGAGTAAGTGCCCAAGTGACTATCAGCTGCTCTTGTTTGCTTTGTTATTATCATAAATAACAATATTATTATTCTGCGAGTGAATGAATAGAGTTGTAACAAAGGTAACAGCTAACAAGGCACATAATAGATGACTGCTCACTGTTTTCAAATAATTAACAGAACTGCAACTAGCAGGATCAAAGAGATCAAAGCAGGGGTTTCTTTTTGTATCCTGATAGTAAATTCCAGTTTGAAGGCTTTGTGTATAGATGAGGTTTCTTAGCTAGAAAAATACATAGGAAGCTAGGGAGCCTGGGGCTTTTACTTTCACTCCTGAGAGAACTTCTGTGGCATCTGATAGCAACAAAAAACGCCACCACCACCACCGCAAGAATCAGTTAAGATTTATTGATTACTTATTTTCTGTCAGACTCTGTTAAAAGAAATTTATATGTATAATGTGTTTGCTCCTCACGAGCGTCCTAAGGAATAGAAAATATTATCCTATTTTATCAATAAAGATATGGAAGCACAGAACTCACTGTCTTTTATCATGCCCATGCCAAATACTGTGAAGAGCTAATGAGGTTAACTTCAAACTCTGTGTTTGTCTCGCAGGAAATTTCATTTACAGTTTTCACTCGTAAATCCACTTATAGTTTTGATAGCAGTTGCTAAGCAGGAGATTCACAATCAAACAGCTATTTGCCACCATGCAAAAGGATGGCCTTGCTATGAGTTACATGGATTCTTATGAAAACCGTATCTTTCCTTCCATTTGTCCTCATTAAAATATTGCTAAATGAATCAAAGATCACAAGTGAGCAGGAATGTGTTTTTGTGTGGCTATTGATTAAAATGTGTCTTCAAATTCAGTTTAAGTAATGGGGCCTACTTCTCTTCCTAGAATTATAGTGTAGTTTTTCAAAAGGTATGCTGTTTTGGATATATATATAATACTAGGATATACATAATAAAATATTAGAATTAAAATATAAGAATAAACCAGTTGATTTTCTCACAAATATTTGTTATTGGTATATTTATCAGTAATGTGTGAAATATATGTGAACACACACACACACATACAGCTTATACATTACCTAATAAAAAATGTGCTTATATGTAATATGTCAAACAGGCAAACATTAATGTCCAGAAAAATATATGTTAGAATATATAGTACATCTCTAGATAGATATGTAGATAACACAGACACACATATATCATATACACACCAAAATTTTAATACACATATACTAAGAGTATTTAATAATTTTAAAAATTAAAGAGTTCTTGGCTAAAACACAGATGGTCTTACTCATTTAGAATAAAAAATGTCTTGGTCCAAAAACAAATATCAGCATTTATAAGCTTGGCTCATTCCAAAGGAAGGGCCATAGCCACAGAGAAAAAAAAAAACAAAAACCAAAAAACCAAAAAGAAACAAAACCAAAAACCCAAACCCAAAACCAAAACAAAGATTCATTTTATTATTAAAAAAAGTAGAAAATGAAACAGATCCTCTTCAAAGTTCCTGCCATCATGAAAAGACAATTATAAGAGTGAAGTAGAGGCAAAGTGGTCACTTTTTTAGAAAAAAATTCATTGTACTCATTATTGTCCTATCTTTAACCCAAGATCAAGTTTCCAGTGCTGTTCACTTTCTTACACTGAGTACCAAGCACAGAACGTGCTTAGAATAAAAAGATGAAAAAAAAAAAAACAAACAAACTTGTTGAATTTAACTAAGGGGCTAATAGGAATTTAGCTTTCCTGAGAATGTCCCACCACAGAAATGTCCATCTATAATGTGACTATGTCCACTTGAGGCAGCTGTGTGTCCAGGTGTAGGGCGTGAGTCAGAGAAGTGGTAGCAGACAGGAAATGCACAAGCCCTGTTTAAAGTACCCCAATATCGGGGCGCCTGGGTGGCTTAGTCGGTTAAGCGTCCGACTTTCGCTTGGGTCATGATATCACGGTTCTTGGGTNGTACCCCAATATCACTTTAAAAACAATTGGGCACCTGGGTGGCTCAGTCAGTTAAGTATCTGACTTCTGATTTTGGCTCAGGTCATGGTCTCACAGTTCATGAGTTCAAGCCCCACACAGGGAGCCTGCTTCTGATTCTGTGTCTCTGTCTCTCTCTGCCCTTCCTCAGCTCATGCTCTGTCTCTCTCTCACTCTCTCTCTCCCTTTCTCTCTCAAAAATAAATATTAAAGAAGTTTTTTTAAAAACAATACCTAACATTCAGGAAATTTGATTTGAAAGTTACATAAGGACTTCTGAAAGGTAAAAACGTTGTTATTTTTGGGGCGGGGGAGGTCAGAGGGTTTTTTTCCCCCCATGATAAAATCCTATTCAGAGATTATGTGCAGATAAAAATTTCAACTAAAATAAAATTTTCCCCGTATCTAAATAAATAATTAGGGTATGTAAAAACAGACTACAATAACACCATTTCTCAAAAAAGGCATGTGACTGATTAATTTCAAACCAAAAGTTAGTTAAAACTTGGAAAGGACAAAAATAACAATATTTTATTTAAAGCAATGTAGAGAAATAAATCTTTCTGCTTAGTTTCAATTAAACATGATCAACTACATGTGATTCATAAAAAGAAGGAAAAGCAAAAGAAAAAAACGTCTTGCTTTCCTCTTCCTTCATTCCATCATCAGTGAACTGCCTCAAGTTATTTAGACAACCTTGGGCACCATCTGCACAAGTTAGGCTGTGTCATCCCTGGGTTAACAGCTCTATTTAATGAAGCCTTCAGTGGCATATGGGTGTGTGGCAAAAGAACTTGAGTTCTACCAAATAGGAATGTCTCTTTTTCTCCTATTTAAGATTCAGTAATTCAGCTATGCCTTTGAGGGAAAAAATTGGAAAAATGAATCACTATTTCAGCAACATGAGAGCTGAGATGCCAAGTTAAAAAGTGAAAGCTGAAAACTAGATCAATCTTCCTATGTTCAGATGAGGAAACTGAGGTTCTTCAGACAAGTTAAGGGACTGTCTCAGTTGGCATCCAGCTCTGATCATGAACACGTATCGAGGAATTCAGTGTTCGGTTCCTTTTTGATTCTGTTAAAAAACAAATGGAATGATGAGCTGTCTCTACCAGAGGCGTTGAATATGAGAGGCCTTAGGGCAATTACAACTGAAGAGAGGCCTTCTTTTCCTCAATGTGGCAGGAAGGGAACTGTAACAGATTTAAAGGCAATTCTGTCTTTAAAACTGTGATAGCTTCACAATAAGCTGACACTCAAATATAAAAATAAAAGTCCTGAGGGGAAAGATTTGTACAGTTATTTCCCCCACTAATGGCATTTTAAAAGACACTGGAAAAGTTAACTAGAAACAATAAACTTGAAATGTTTACTGCTATTTTGCAACCAAGTGATGAAGATATTTTCAGCACCAGCCTTTCATGATCTTGCAGAATGTACCATGCCATAAATTAGGGTTTAAAGTTTCTATTCCAAGCTGGCAGACACTGCTGATAAAAACAATGCATGTCCACTTTATCCCAAAACTTTTTAAATCCTCTACCAGTCTCAAGGAAGGAAAAGAGGCCACTTTATTATTCTTTTAAGGGAACCTATATTACCATGAACCAAGGATGATGTCTTTGAACTGATAATAACAAAAATAGTGGCATCAAATGTTATGTCCATATTAACCAATTCATGTTCTTTTGCATTCCTAGCCTCATAAGCTCAGCAAAGCTTCCTCATTATCTAATTTCGTATTTTTCTAAAGGGGTGTTATTAGTATACAATATGCCATCCAGTATATGTATACTTGTGGTATGGATGGATATATGTAGATATTTAAAATACTGTATATGATACAGTCGGTCCTTTTTACTTTTTTTTTTTTTTAATTTTTTTTTTTTTTCTAGGGGAGAGAGAGAGAGAGAGACAGCGTGAACAGATGTTTTATTTATTTCTAGGAGAGAGAGAGAGAGAGAGACAGCGTGAACAGGGGAGGGTCAGAGAGAGAGGGAGTCACAGACTGAAACAGGCTCCAGGCTCCAAGCTGGCAGTCAACACAGAGCCCGACGCGGGGCCCGAACCCACGAACCGCGAGATCATGACCTAAGCGAAAGTCGGACGCTTAACCGACTAAGCCACCCAGGCGCCCCGGTCCTTTTTACTTTGATTAATCATGACATGCTGTATGTTTTTTTAGATATGCCCAAATTCTAACATTTGATTCTACTATTACTTTTATTTTTTTTAAATTTTAGAGACAGAGAGAGTAGAGAGGGAGGAGAGGGGCAGAAAGAGAGACACAAAAAGAGAGTGAGAGAAAAAGAAAGAATCCCAAGCAGGGTTCATGCTTAGCATGGAGCCCAAAGTGGGGCTTGATTCCATAACCCTTGGACCATGACCAGAGCCAAAATAAAGAGTTGGGATGCTCAACTGACAGAGCCCCCCAGGCTCCCCAGATTCTACCACTACTTTTTGATTGTGTTGATTGCTTTTTAGCTTAGGAAGTCCTCTTCCAAGAGAGATTTGATAAACATTGTTACATACAATATTTATTACTTAATTTTATATGTGCTTGTGTGGATGTGTATAACTTTTTAATCTTTTTGAAAATATTTTCTTCTTTTTTAAGGTGAAAATCCAAATTGACTCCCCCTGACCAGATAGTTAACTATTTAAGCCGGCACATTTTTTGAATAATTTCTTTTGCTTTTATTCATTTGTAAGACCTACTACATTTTTAAATTCTGAGATATATTGTATAAGGCTCTGTATCTGAACATTCTACTGTTTGTCCTTTCATTTTCTTCCTTCCTTTCTTTCTTTCTTTCTAATCTAGTTCCACTTCATCTAATTATCATATATTTATAGTGTATTCTAATATATGTTAGGTCTCTTCTACTAAGCCTTTTACATTAATTATTCTAATGATGTTTATATGTCACATCATATAGTTTTGTTTTCTGCATAGATAAGATAAATATATAGAGCAGAACTATTATAGTTGCTCTGATTTAACTTTCCAAAATGTAGACAGCTAAAGTTGGTGGCAAATTATTCATTCAAACTCACTTAAAGAGACTTCTGAATAGTGAAAGGAAATTACATCTTGCTTAGAATTACATTCCTGTTATTATAATTATTTGTAAAGTTATCATCCATAAATAATTATAATAATTTCAATTTTAACACATCAGAGAATCTGGGCCCAGATAATCATATTATTTGTTAGTTGGAAGACAGATATACAACTGTAGAGAAAAATAAAATCAGGGGAAAAATGCAATTATAAGCACACTAATTCTATTTCAATAATCACAAGGCCTGGTAGTTTCTTGCAGTAAAATGCCAAGAGTGGGTGGCCAGTCCATAGGAGAGATTTGGACGACAGGCTAAATGACTCTCCGCGCAAGAGAAAGCAAAGTGCGCTCCACTTTATTACGGCTCTCTTCAACAGGCCAGGCCACTTGCCTGAGGACACACAGCTAGTGTCAAGCTCATAAGTAGTGGACAAGACAGAATCTGAATGCCTGTCTCCAGAAGGTGAATAGACTGTATAATTTGTTTGTTTGTTTGTTTTCTTTCCGTGGAGCTATTTTTGTAATAATTAAGTTTCCTTCAGCAATAAGAGCCATACAACTCCATTAAACCTTATTGACTTCAGATTTCAAGATCTGATTATCAAATTGTTTACCAGTCCCCTCTCTTGTCCTGGCTTCTGGCCTTTCCTTCTTAACCATACCTCTCGCTGAGCACCCACAAAGGAAACAGAGGAAACTGATATTTAGGACAGTGAATGCTGCTGTTTTTCATCCTCACAATAAAACTATTTTGCAAACTAGACTTGTTACTAAGAATCTGTGGGTAAATACACCCTGTAATTTTAATATTACTTTAAGGCAGTGCATTGTATGATACATAAATATAGGTATCAATACAGATAGAGATTCAAACAGCCTTAGGTTTGAATTCCTGCTCTGAAACTTAACTACACTGCCCTGGGGAAGTTACCTAGTTTCTCTGAAGTAGTTTCCCCTTTTTCAAATAAGGTTAACACTTATTTTATAGTATTATTTAAACAATACAGTACTAAGTGCTCAGACTTGGGCACTGAATAAAGAGTAGCCATTATTGTTATTATTATGACCTTAAATGTATAAGAGAGGAATGCTGATCATTTGAATAAATAAGTGGCTGCATCTCTAAAAAGCATACTTTGAAATAATTAATCACCTGCAAATCTTCATGCTTCCCAAATTTCATAACTCAGTTTCTTATGTCCAAGAGCTTTACATTTTGAAAGATTTAGTCTACTAAACAAAAAGTATTCATTAAGGAATGCTTTGTAATTTTACATTCAGCAAAGGAATAATGAGATGGCCTCTATAATCATACTGAGTTGACAGAACTCCAGCCTGATGCAAATAGCTGTTTTTTTTAGATTGTGTTAAGAGTGAATAAGTATGTATCCTTTCCTGGATTTGTTGAAACACTGAGTGTACATAACTGTTCTTCATTTTATTTTCGAAGACCCCCAAAAAGCACAGAAACTCCAGGTTGTGAACTGTTATTTTTCAATTATGGCTGCTCAGCACTGAGGTATTTCTTCTTAATGCATTCTTTAATTATTTCCTTTGGAAGGTCCCTAGTGCTTCAAATGTCAGATGGGTTGTGCCTTTTGCCAAGGGTTGTTTAGTTAACTGTTTATTTAATGAATGGGGTTTTATGTGCTGCTGAATTTCTCATGGCACACGTTAAGAAATTCTTGGCAGAATTTAAATTGGAGAACTGAGAAACATATTGGCTCTACGGAAGCTCAATCAGCTCCCAGGCAGGAGCAGGGCTTTTGCCAAGGAAAATTCACTAAAATAAAAAATGCAAAGACCAAACTCACACACAATGCAAAGAAAACTGACTGTGGGGTCTAGGATTAAAGAGATGGTGGATCCAGGTATCTCAGGTGGCCCATGAATAGAACTGAGGAGAATTCTTCATAATTTCAGTTGAGAAATAGGAATGATACCACACCCCCCCCCTTGTTTTTTTTTTTTTTTTTGGTTTTTATTTATTTGGAGGAGGGGCAGAGAGGCAGAGAGGGAGGGAGGAAGGGAGGGAGAGAGAGAGAGAGAGAGAGAAATTCCAACAAGTCTTTATTCTGTCAGTGCAGAGCCAGCGTTGGGCTCAAACTCATGAACCATGAGATCATGGCCTGAGCTGAAATCAAGAGTTCGACGCTCAACCAACTGAGCCACTCGGGCACTTCAGAGATTTCTTTGCTTTGGAGGATGACAATATGCTTAAATTTCTTAATTCCTTGGGGGTACTCAATTAGCTGCTAAGAAAAGGATCATGGAGTCTTATGTAATGTCTTGCAATTTCTTCCTTACAGAGATAGTCTAAATCTATTTTTATATTATGGAAAGATATAATCAGTTTATTCATTTCAAGTAAGAAATAGTAATTTTTTATTTAATGCTGCAGCAGCAGTGACTGAACATCTTAGACCAAATATCCAGATGGCTATATATTTAAAATGGTTTGGCCTGGAACTAAGATATTATATAAGCATCATTTATCAGGTGTGTCTCCTTTGAGGACTGGGAACAAAAAAAAAAAATGCCCTGAAATGTCATGTAGGCTCTGCAAAGTCCCAAATCTACTAAAATATTTTTTTGTTTATTTTGTATTATTATTATTTAATTAATTATTTTTTTTTTTACTCAGTAGTACTACAAATGAGGAGGGATCAAAGTTTTTAAAAATTAAACACAAGTTTGAGAAAATAAAGATGAGGATGTATCTTTCAGCACTAGCCTACTTGCTGTTGCCAGATGAATATGCAATCTCATGTGGAAGGAAGGCCTGCTGCTGTCTTCTCCTCCTGGTATCCCTGTCATCAGTTCCTTCCTGCACTTCAAACGTTCTGCCAGCTCATGTCCCACCCCCTTTCCCTCTCTGGAAGAGCAATTTCTGGAATTAGCCTAGTTCTGGCTCTCTACTGGTTTACTGGGGGCTCCCTGCATCTTGGGTGATCCAAGGCCTGGCTGGCTCCCTAGGTTCCTATCTATTTGGGCCATTTTCTTGCATAGTAAGAGGACTGGGCTCATCAGCACATAAGTGCTGATCTGATGATAGGTTGGCCACCTCTCAGGAGGCTAAATGGACACATGTGTTCTCTTCTTCAGGCCTAATCGCTTGGCTGTCGGTTATCCTGGCTCAGGACCAAACCACTACCCCAGCAGACAGTTCACTGGGTTTGTCCATCTATATCCACTTGCTCCTAATTGCCCTTGATTAGCAAGTATGTTATCTGATATATATTAATATGAATCATAATCTCACCAGTAATCAACCATTTAGCACTTTCTATGTGCCTCATGCATTTTTAGCTATATTATGTAAATACTCTTATTTCTCATCATTTTTATCTCTATGCCTAGGTTCAGAGAATTTAAGTATCTTATCCAAATTGTATAGCTAACAGATTACAGACAGTGATCCATATCAACATTTATCTAATTACAAACTTATAGTTCTGGTTTTTAGTTCATGCTCCTCATCATCTCATGGGGTATCGAATGAGTTCCTGTTTCCTTAGCCAGCACTGGTCCTGGGAATACTTCCACAACCTCATCAACAATGAGTAAAAGGACACATTTAAGCCCTTTCTATTCTTCCATGATCTGGCTCCTTTGACTAACTGTGATTCTCTTAACACTAATGGCTAAAAATAAAAATCCCCTTAGGTTCTATCCTATTGTCTTTATCCCTTGATTTCAGGATAAATGTGGATCCCATGGCTGTCCTATGATACTCTGATATGGTCTCACATTTATTTTGTGCTCATTTCATTCTTAAGACCAAATTACCCAGCCATGTTATTAAATAAATGCAAAACTTGCTTTGAATTTTAAGCATTCCTTAAGCTAAGGTTCTCTAAGTTACCTTATAACTGGAAAATAAAAATGAAAATTGGCAATAATCGGAATGACATTTTAAGGGTCAGTTTCCAGGAGGTCTAGATTTAGATTTGGCTGCTACAGTCTCCTTAAGTCAACACAGATTCAATTTTTTTTTCATTACAACAGATGAAGTCCAGTAAAGCAGGCCCAGGACTAGGATAACATGCATGAAGTAATTGAGGTACTCACCTGAGATGCAAAATAGGGGAGGAGTGGAGAATGCTAAAAACTCAGTACTCAAGAAAAATATCTCAATTTTTTTAAGTCAATGCAAACTACACTGATATGTGAACAATATATCAAAATTTTAAATAAAGATAGAATCAGTATTACTGATTGTTCCTTTTGTGTCAGGCTCCTATATGGCCTCGTACTGCACTGCAACACATTACTTTTCTAGGATTAAAGAGCCCAAATTGATTTGTTGAAAATCCATTTATTAGAACAAGTGCCAGTAACTAGAAGTATTTTGGGGCTGGCGGTGGAGACGAAAAGCCATTATTAGAGATCATTAAAATTAGAACTAGAATATACTCTTAACTGTTAAGATGTACCAGTCATTAATAAAACAACTTTTACCCAAAAGATACCGATAGCAAATAGTTATAGAGTGCTTAGTTAAGACACTGTTTAAGGTACTTTACCTACTGAATCCTCAGGACGACCTGTGGAGGTAGCAGAACATGCAAAATGCCCAAGGCACATTCGGTAGACTACAACGTCTGTGGAGCTGTGCAACACAGTGACTCCGGTAAAACCGGAGTTTCCGTTTTACAGATGAGAAAACTGAGCTTGTATAGTAAATGGTCAAATCAAGTTTCAAACCCAGGCAGTCTGAATCCAAGGTCTTTGCTCTTAACAATATTATAGAAACAAGCCAGATCCTCAAAGACCAGATAATCTTGCCCATTCCTACCTCAGTCTCCCCCGAAAAACATAATCCTAAAAGACAATTAAGTTTGATAATAATAATTAGCCCAAGGATAAAGATCTTGGCATGTAGTTTTACAGAAACTAGTAAAAATGTCATACTTATATAAAATTCAGTGACTTTTTCCATTGAAATCACCATAAGAGTTAATCATATTGACTTGAGAACTATAATAGATCTCTGTCATCGTCGATCTATCTACAGGTTAAATATACAAACCAGAGTGCCTACTCAAGATATTTTCACAAAATTGTGATGAATAAAAAAATTAATTCTGTAGCTCGCAGGTACTTGGAAGGCCAATAGAATCCAGCCCTCTGGTCTCTGTCACTGCTGATGAACTAACTTCAAAAGTGCATAGTGTTCTTAGATTAAAGAATTATCAAAATGAAATGTAATAATTATATAAATTTCATCCCCATGTTCAACAGCCCTATAATTATATGATGTAACTAGAACATGGTAAAGGATCATAAACTAAAGAATAAATAATCCAGAACAAAGCCTTTACATCATGACTAATACATGGATCTTTTTAAGTAACCACTGTCACCAATTCATGCTGTCTGTACATGTGGATTTCTGATTATCTGGTTTCTAGTAAATTTAAGAGAAAACAAAATCTTCAATGGTCTACTATAGAAAATTTACTAATGGTGTTTTTTTAGGCCTGTAATAAGCCAGTATCAGGGTATGAGTATCTTTGAGAAGCAAGAAGAAACAAGCTTGGCTTTTGGGAAAACGTTACTACAAAGAGGAAGAAGAGTTAGGACATAGGGTGGAAGCAGAGTATTAAGGAAGAATCAAAGGCAGAAAAACCCAAGAGAAGTAGAATATAAAATGCTTTTATTCCACCCCAAAAGTTGGGGGTTTCTGTAGTAGTAGTGAGTAGGTCGGTGCTATTCATTATACGTTAACTGAGATTTGTAATTCCGTTTATAATTAATTCTAATACATGTAGTAAAACCAATAATCTTTGGTTCCTTCTTCCTCATACTAAAGTATCACTGAAGAAGAACTTTGCTTTTAGTGGATTCAGGATGTTTTCATTCATATATGACTTATTTAAGTCCTCTTACAATGAGCTGTTCATGTGAGTCTTTGTGTTTGTTCCTTGGTTAACATGCAGAAAACAACTCTGAGCCCTGGCGGCTGTGCTGCACTTGTTATCTGCAGATCACAAAAGGAAACAGATTCAAATGTGGATAGATTAAAATAAACCCATCCAAACTGGAAGAAAAACGACCAGTGGGCATGTTTGACCAGGGGTGGGAGGCTCAGAAGTATTCTTTTTATATATTGTTATTCTTGTGCACCTGCTTAATGACAAATTTATGATATGACACCTTTCGTGATGCTCATACAATG
The DNA here is from genome assembly GCF_008692635.1 of Crocuta crocuta. Classification (NCBI taxonomy): domain Eukaryota; kingdom Metazoa; phylum Chordata; class Mammalia; order Carnivora; family Hyaenidae; genus Crocuta; species Crocuta crocuta. Next base: position 16,235,795 of record NW_027551558.1, read on the forward strand.
CTGAGTCTTGTTAAATAAAGACTCAAATTACTGCTAAGTTTCATGGATATGATTTTATTTTGAAATCAAAGTATTTTCTATAGCTTGGTCACCTTTCTGATTGAATCAGAGAGAAGTGTGTATTCTAACACCATAGTTCATGCTGGGAAGATGCAAATCTCTCCATATTTGTTGAATAAGTATCGATGAAAATAATATTGGTAATGATGATAATGATGCAAGTGTTTTTCCTGGCATCTTTTCTAAGTGAGGTCACTAGTGATAATACTTTTTATCTAATACATAACAGCATGCAAACAAAAAGTAAGGGAGGNGAGTTTCTTTGGAGGAGAGCTCTTTCTTTCCTCATTTTAGTTAGCTTTCCGGCTCTTGTTGGCTTTAAAGACCTGTTATGCTCTCTGTATCTATGAGCGCTGCTATATCCAAGAAGACTCTTTGACTGTCCAGGGCCTATCCTTTCAGAGAGTGTTTTTTGAATGGTATCTCTTGGTCTCTCTTGTTAGGACCTTGGTTATTTTATTTTCCTATTCGTAGTGATATTTGGGACTCTCCACCTTGTGTACTCTGGCTTGTTTCTTGAGGTAGCTGTTAGAAGGCTTTCTCAGTGGATTCTGCATCATTTTTCTCCCAATCTCTCAGGTTTTGTAAGGTTTCCAATGGCTTCAGATCTTTTCCGTGTGATGTATGGGCGCGAGTGCAAGTACAGAGCTCCTTACTTCTCCGCCATCTTGCCCCGAAAACCTCTTAATCCTTGTTCTTAAGTATGGTCTACTATACTGCCCCTGGGCTAGGACAAGATGTCAACTACAAAGGAAAAAGACTGGGTACACACTGATGCAAAAGCTACTTTTGAAATATGGGGAAGAAATAATGGGGTGGTTTTTCTCAAATGTGTCACTCTAACTACGGCATAAAAGATGGCTGGTCATTAGGCCATGGATCAAATAACTTCACTGATAAACTGAAGGTAAGACGATAACACACACTGGTCTAGTAAACCTCGCAGCAAATGGCTTCTCACTGACTTACACAGAATATAATATGATTGGCCCAGAAGGAAGGATTCTATCCAGGCACTGCATCTTCAGTGAAGGCATAATTGTCATGAGGGGTTTGACAAATGATGCCACCATACATTCAGTGACTTCTGTTATCATCTACCCTGAATAAATAAATAAATAAACACATGCATATATATATATATATATATATATGC